>NW_006198262.1:2650027-2653563 GCF_000334495.1 Tupaia belangeri chinensis
GACATAGCCATTACGCTAACTGCTGTTTCCCATCTCATTCCTTCATTATGGCTTCCTCCTCCAGAAGGACTTCCATATAAATTAATAAAAGGATAATGCTAAACCTGGGCACTGGAAGAAAGGAGAAAAAAAATGCTAAATGGAAACCCAGAAGTTGTCAGGTGCCCAAGTGGAGGCTGTAAATGAACAGTTTCACTGTAAATCAGGTTTATGCTTTACACTTTACATGTAATTGTTAAATTGCTTTAAAATAAGTAACCGATAAAATGAATAATCATCCAATTTGCCTCATCCAGGACTCAGTTTGAAGTAAGAGCTGACATAGACATGTTGCTTTCATGCTTGCCATTTGGCACCAGCAGAAAAAAGGCTTTTATTCCACCAAGTTTGGGATCTGCTTAAACAGAGGAGAGTTAGATTCCAAGTTAGCCTAGACTCTCAGGATTCAGGTCCATCCCTTGGCACTGAGCCTGTCAGATCTCCTCTGTGGTCGGCAGCCTCAGAGGACCTCTTTGCACACCAGGCTCCATCCTCAGGCCCAGTTCTGGCTACTTCAGTAGCCTGTTATAAAAAAAGCCATTCTTTGAATGAAACATTCCTTTTTCACATACCTCATGCTTTCTTTTTCCTTATTGAACCCTCATGGAGATACCAGGTTCTCTGGATCCAGGAGAAAAGCCCTCAGATTTAAAGTCTTACTGGCATGCTTCACAACACTGAGTCCAGCCTTTGAAAGGGGCTGAGACTCTGTCTAACTCAGTCCCCTTCTTTGGCAATTCTACCACTGATATTCTCAGAGGGACTTCTGGGGGACAGCAGAGAGAGTGACAGGCCCCAGAGCCCTCAGAACCTGGTCTCATTTGAACCTGACATTGTTAACATCACAGACCCCATCTGCGGAACGTGACTAATAGGAACCCACCTCCAGAGTCATTGTAGGGATGAGATCAGGTCATGCACACCATAATCATGTCATCAGATTTAGGTAAGACCATGCTGTTCTGACTCCAGCTTTGCAGGACCACTTCTGTACTTCCTGTGAGGTCAGGCCTGCAGAGTGCCTGGCCCTTATCAAGATATACAGGCAGCCCTTGTGTCAGAGGCTCCAAGTGGAAGAACATGGTGTCCTGCCTCATCCTGTGAGCTCATGAGCATTCAGCCCGTGAAGAAAGAACCCTGGTGCTACACAGATGATGCAGAGGAAACTTCCACTCTTGTTTCCTACACTGAAGAAAGGCAGGCATCCACTGTTGGAGAACTTGAGGAGGGGTCTGTTTGGCTTGGAGTGGCAGAGAGGAAGAACTTAGGAGGGAGAAAAGGATCCACAAAGAATTGGTACCACAGCTGTGTCTTTAAGATTGTGCAGCTCTAAGCCAGCTGGAGATCCCTGGGGCCAATGAGCAGTGTGAGTGAGGACTCCCAGCTGAGGTACCACATAATGTATAGCAACATGTGGGAATCCCTCACAGGCCCAAGGTGGGGACAAGGTCCACTGAGACTGAAGGGGAGAGATGGACATGACCATGGAGGACTTTGTATGTGGTGGAAGAGCTCAGCCTCCATAATCCTGGCACCTGGGAGCCACCAAGATGTAGTCAGACTGGACCCTAAGGAGACGAGCTATGAAGGGAGTAGGCAGGAGGCAGAGAGGCCAAAGAGAAGGCTGCTGACTAAGGCAGGCAAGAGCTGATGAGTTATTAAGCGAGTCTAGGGAGTAGAAATGATGACCAGAGAGGCTAAAAGGGTGTAGTTAGAAGGCAGTGTCTCCAAAGCTGGTCATTGAAAATCAGGGGTGGGAAGAGAAAAGATAAAAAGGATGTATGCTGTAGAATATGTGATACACTATCAGTAACATATCTTCATATGCATTATGCAGTCATGCAAATCTAAGTTCCATTGTTTTCATCCATTCACTTGATGCTCAAGTTTGAGGTGCTTATTCTCAACCTTACATAATTCAGGTACCTAAGACATGGCCCATAGGCCCCAAAAGGTCCCCATTCTTGCAGAGGAAACAAACAAGCAGCAGATGTCTATAGACCCAGCATTGAGATCTGGTGGCACACAGGTGGCTCTGTGGGATATAGAGCAGAAGACTTCAGAGCAGGTGTCTGCCCAAGGGGGCCATCGTGTGAGATGAGTCTGGGAGGAAGAGGCAGTGAACTGGATAAGGAGGCTGAGTAAGTTCCTAGCAGAGGGAATAATGGGCAGGGTCAGAGGTGGAATGAGGGTTGGATGAGAGCTGTTTAGACTGCACAGGTGAGGATGACTGAGAGTCCAGGGGGTGAGACTGGGACCCTCCAAGTGGGCCAGACTCAGGTTTTAGAGCTTCATAGGCTAGCATAGACATGGACTTGGGTCATTTGGCAGGGAATGGTGCAAAGTGCCTATACTGGCCCTCTGGCCCACCCCGTCATATCTGGGCTCCCCGGGGGGTGGTGCCTAGGGGATACAGTTGCCAGTGGGGTCCTGTGGAAGATTCATCTACCTCAAGAAATGGAGCAGTTCTCAGCCTCCCAGATCCTGTTAGAAACTGGGCCAAGAATGGGCCAAGGAGGGTGTTTTGTCAGAAACAGCCTTCCTTCCCCCACCCTTCCTACCACACCTGGCTGTGCAGGAAGCCATTAGGAGGCTGTTTTGATTGGCTCATTTCGGTAGGGCTCATTATTTTTACAGGGAACAATTTCTAACAATTTTCCTTGTCACTCAGGGCGGTTGCTGCTCGCTGAGTTACTCAGGCCGTTATAAATACATTATCAGACACGTTCAACAAGCATTTGCAGGTAAAAATACTCCCCTCGGCATTTGCATTGTGGAGCACAGATGTGAGGGAGGCTGATTTCTGGCAAGAGACACTCTAGGCTCCACATTATCTCTCCTGGTGGGGCAGGAACTGGGGTAGAAGCTGCAAGACCTGGAGAGGCAGAGTCCAGGGGAAAGACTCAGAAAGCCTCCGGTTCCTTGGCCAGGAGTTGCAAGCCTTGGATTCCACATTCCTGAGGTGATAACAGAGAGAGTTAATGGTATCAACTACTGAAGAGGGCTTGGCATCAAGGATACTGGTCCCACCTGCTGATGGCCTCTGCCTCTCTCTCATTTCAGAGTCTCCTGAGAACTTCCGTATAAGCCATACCTAGTGCATGGGAGTCTTTGGGAACAGGGTCAGGGCAGTTTGAAAGTCCAGACAAAGGGGAACCTGGGCAGGATGTGCTAATCTACCTTTCCAAGGTAAGGCAGAGCCAGTCTGGAAGTACAATTCCAGCAACTTTTAGTGGGTGGTCTAATTTTTCTGAGTCTTGGTTTTATCCTATGTAAAATAGGCATATTAAGATACCATGTAGGGGGGACCAGAAGATAGCGTAATGGCTATGTCGCTGGACTCCCACATAGTTGACAGTGGTTCGAGTCCCGGACCCAGTGGCTTAAACTCACACCGGGTGCGTGTGTGTGCATGCCCAAGATCCCGAGAGGAGAATGGAGGAGAAGGGATTGTGGAGTGGCCATCCCCACGGGGGGTGATTTCCTGCTTTCTGTCT
>NW_006198262.1:2654120-2656133 GCF_000334495.1 Tupaia belangeri chinensis
CGCCCTATAGCAAAAACCTCTCAAAAAAAAAAAAAAAGATACCATGTAGGGTTTTTTAATGCTCATTTTGTAAAACATCCCTTCCCATGTACTCATAATCACTGTACTATTAATTGATTACAATGAAGGGGAGAATACTGATTTATGTTGCTTTTAGCTGCTGATCTCTCCAACACTTACCTCTTCTATCTGTTTTGGTTTATGTGCTAAACTGAGTTCTTGGCACTACCCAAGCAGCTCATGTAGAATGTTGGCTTGCTGTTGTAGGGTAAATTAGACCTGAGGGCCACAGGAAAGATGAGATGCATGTATTGGTTCAGGGGTGAGACCCATGGAGAGATTCAGATATAGTTGTGGGGACAGGGACCCCTTTGGAGTCTCAACGTAGAAGACAGAAACAGGCAGTGAAGTGTTCATGTGTCTTATGAAGTAACATTTCATGGAGTGTGAGCAGATAGGCGCAGACAAGTTGGGTCCCTGGTAAACAGGTAGGGCACCTGGTCAACAGACAGGATACTTAGTAATCAAGTATGGTAGAGGAGGACACCGCAATAGATCAGATTGTGTGATTACAACATTTCAGACCCTCCATGGTGATGGAATCCCACTCTGAGAAATGGCACCTCTTCTCTCCCATTCTCAATCATCTTCAATGGTTCTCTTGTCTACTGAGTGCCAACTGTATACTCAACATTGTGCCGACCACCTTATTAGCTCTCGGAATCTCTCAACAACCCTGGAGGCTTGGCTGCCATTCGGAAAACTTGAGCGACTTGTCAAATTGCTGCTCATTGGGCTAAGCTTGAACTTTCTACCCAGTTGTATGCACCCCACCTAGATGTCTGAGGGGATCTCAGTCCCTTCCTTAGTCCCCAGCTCATTGATCACCCAGCATGGACCTTTACCCAGCTGGGATTTCAGTTGCAGTTGGTACTACAAAGGACACTCCAGCCAACATCCATTTCATTTTGGCCCCAGTGAGATCAAAGCCTTCTTCACTGGATAATAACTTCTTTTGACTAGCTTCACAATTCAGTGTGTGTTGTCCTTGATTTCTTTCCCCAGCCACACTGACTTTTTTGCCAGTCTTTACTATTTGCAGTCTTTACCAAGAACTAAGCTACCATGTTATGGGGACTGAGGCTGTGAGATGGGAAGGAGGATGTCTAAGCACTCACTGAGGGGTTAGGCTTAGTCATTTGACAGATGAGCTGCCTGGTCCTCCCTTGCTCAAGATAGAGATTACCACACATAGGAGGGTCACTTCAGTGCTCTGAGGACTCAAACTTTCCTCTCTTAAAACACACTCAAACTTCTCAGGTTCTATCTGGTCTGTTTTGCACTATTGTAACAGAAATCCTGACACTGGGTAATTTATGAAGAACAGAGATTCATTTCTTAGAGTTTGGAAGCTAAAAGTCTAAGATGGAGAGGCCTACATCCAGTGAAAGCCTTGATGTTGCATCAACATGTCATCCCACGGCACAAGGAGGACTAGAAAAAGACTTTGGTACAGTAAGAGATGGAACTTACAGCCTCAAGCCCTTTCCTAATTAATCCATTAGTGAGGGTGGAGTCTCCCATTAGGCATCATCTCCTTACTCTGTTGCATTGAGGATTGTGTCTCTCTATCTGTGCATCTCTTTCCTCAGAAAAAAAAAAAAATTTCTACTCCACTATCCAGGGGTGGCCATGAAGGTCAAGTTCTCCAGGCTCTGGTTCACACACAGAACTCAGCAATAGACAGGACAGAATACAGAGCAGTCCAATATGATGTGCACTTTTTAAAACTGCGTCCTGAATAGACACAGAGATCTAAATTTCCCACAATGTTAATCTCAACAGACAAAAGTAGTTGACAGTAATAGAAATCGTAAGTATGATGCCTTACGGAGACAAAGGATTAACTGCAAATGGAAATGCTCCTCCTCCTAATTGGATGTATACCTGTGTCAAAACTTTACTGAATTGGGAACCAGCAGTTAGCGTAATGGCTATGTCGCTGGGCTCCCA
>NW_006198262.1:2656368-2662518 GCF_000334495.1 Tupaia belangeri chinensis
CACCTAAGATCTTTGCACTTCACTGTGTCTCAATTATACCTTGATTTTTTTAAAAAAAAGTAAATCTCAGAGCATCTGCATCAGACTGGAATAAACTGCCCTGGAAATTCTAAAGTTTGAAAATCTCTATTCTAAACAAATTTGGATGATGTGTAGGATTCATTCAGTCATAAAAATGAAGGCACTTTTTAAAGTGATGGGAGAACTGAAAATAAAGAAATGAATAAATACATAAATAAAATTATTTGGAAGTGTTTTTAACTGATCAGTGGGTCTTAATGTATTAGCAAACCCATTGGAAATTTTCCAAAGAGGCAGTTTTTTGTGAGTAGGGTCTTACTATTTTTTAAATCGTTTCATGAAATTCCTATTATCTTTTTCAAATTTGCATCTTCTTTCTTTGGGTTAATAAATTTGAAATTGTTGACACCTTCAACTGACTCCTCTCTGTTAGACCGTAACATTTTTAATTGAGACAATTTTCTCTCTGCAGGTGCAGAAGTACCTGGTTAGCTTAAAGTAAATTCTGCTCACTGTTAACTTTTTTAACATTGAAATGTGTAAATATTTCACCCAAATGTATTTGTAGACACTATTTTCTGCCTCCACTAAGATACCTTTACAAGAATGTAAAGGCATTTAAATACCTTTACAAGAGAAAACTCATGAATTAAGTTGTTTATTTTACAGTTGTTTCTCCATATGTTTCTTTGGAATGTTTCCTAAATTTTGGAGACAGGAAACTTGTGTATCTTTTAATTTGCTCCATTCTGGTATAGTATATAAATTTGTTTAATTAAAAATAAGGCTTCAGGGTCAGCAGGTGGCTGAGGTTAAGGTGCTGGACCCTCCCACATAGCGGAACACAGTTCGAGTCCCATACCTGGTGGCTTGCTTTCTCACTTTCCTTCTCTCTGTGTGTCTGTTTTACTCTGGTCAAATGAAAAAAAGCGGGGGAGGGAACTTCATTGAAAAGATGCTTTTTGCAAACGGAGATATTCTAAAGCATAATTATGTAATTTCAAAAATAAATCTTACATGTTGTCGGCTTCTTATTGTTCAATTTATTCCACCCTGCCCCCCACCCCCAGCTTGTATGGGGAGATAATTAATGTCTTCCTGTTTGCAAGCTTTGCCTTCAATAATTACCATTTTCCAGAAGCTTTAAAAGCTGAAGTTTTCTGATGTTCTTGTTTCACTATTCATTGAATTCATTGAATTGTTTGATGCAAAGAGAATTTAGAAGATTTGTTTACAAATGAATTCAATGCCATTGTAGGACACTCAGATTGATTAACAGACCAGTTCTTTAAGTACTCAAAACTTTTCTAGAATTTTAGTCATGGTGAATCATAAAGAGAGTTGCTGCCATGTTGAAGGAGTTTTTAAATTTGATATTTCATTTGTCATATAAGTTTAGTTGTAATTCAGTTACTCAAACTGTATACATTTATAAATATTTATAATTTTTGACAACTGGAACTTACACCATTTGATTGTTAGATTGTCCCAATTTGAACGCAATTTTGAATGATGTGTGGTCTATAACCCATTCCTAGCTTATGTTTGCTTATAGGTTTCTTTATATAGTAAGAAAATCATTTATCCTGAAATGTTTATCAAATATTCTTGTATGTATATGTGTGAGGGCTCTCCAAAAAATTCCTGGAAAATGTGCATTGTGATAAAACCATGCACAGATTTCAAAAGATTTTTGCACCAAAGTAACTTGTCCTTTAATTTCCTTTTCCCAAGAACTTTTTGAAGTCCTCTTGTGCAGTATCATCATGATAATGAAACAAAGATTTTAATCTTTAATATGGAAATCTTTAACTGAATTTGCAATGGCCCTTACAAATGTGTCTGATGTTATGCCCTGGAAACAATGAAATTCTAAAAGCTGTATTTTTAGTTCATAAATAGGATTTAAAAACATGAAGCTCTACTTGGAATTCCCCAGCTTCCTATATAAAGTGTCTGATGTCTTCATCTAAAACTGGCTTCCTGGTCTAGCTTGCTGAGTTTTTCTTTTGCTAGAGGTGCTGGTGGTCTATTAACAGCTAACTGTTCTGGCCTTTTATATATGCAGGAAGAAACAGGATCTGCAATGACCAAGCTGAGTTTAGAATAACAGCATTCAATCTAAATGAAAAAAATCTCCCTCTGACCTTCTGCTGACTCAGGTGTCAAATCCTCCACATCAGCTAAGCTTTCTTGCAATGACCACCATTGTTGAAAGTAGACGTGGCTGCTTCTTCAGCCGATAGTGATCTTTCAGCTTTTGCAAGGTCAGCACCCTCACTGTGGCTCATAGGTGGGTGAATGTCAGTACACATTTTGTGCAAGCTACAGCTTCATCACCAATTTTAATGGCCAAGAAATGTTCAGTGTTTGCTTTTTCATTAAATGTGCACTTTCATTATTTTAGGTCATGGCTGCCAACTGGTTTAATTATAAACTTGAAGAGCATTAGAAAACAATAAAATAAATAATCTGTATATTTACCTCTATGACAGAGAGAGAATAATTTGTGGCATGAGTATGTAGACTGCTGTTTGTATTCAGGATTCCTTGGTCTCTATTTCTTCATGGTTTCTCATACATATTTGTTCAATAATGTCCCACCAATCTCTCTACTGGCATCTGGTAGCTTTGACATCTTCCAGGTGTGGCATGGGCCATAGCACAACTTGCTGTTGACTGGGTGTTGGCCTGAATAGGTGGGGGAAAGCAATATGGGATGTTTTCCCCACTCACCTAAGGCCAGAAGGAGGTTGTTCTCCCTGCCTTTGCATAGTAGCTCCATCAGCAGTGCCTGCATTCTGCTCTTGACAAGTAGGCAGGATAGACAGACACTAAATCTGGGAAAGGCTGAGAATCAGCTTACCTAGTCATCTCTAGTGGTCTTGCACCTCATGTCAAATTACAAACTCTGTTCACTGCTTGAGTCTCATGTACCAGTGACCAAGACAATCACAGAGGCAGGAGTCAAGGTAGAGCCTACCAGACCATGCCTTGCTTATTTTAACACAAATATTCATGATATACTTGATTAGAAAATGAAAAATCTGGCACACGTGTCAAACTGACCAAGTCCCCAGGCAACACAGTATAGATAGATGGTCACAGAGGACTGACTGACACCATCCAGGGGTGTATTATCTTCCATGAGCCCCAGGAGTGGAGAACACATTATCTTTTATCCTCTTCTCCTCCAGACCCACAAGGCCAGCTGACACAGGACCTATTGGTAGCCACCCCTGATGCATTTACAGAAGAAAACTTTAGTCTGTGTCTTTTTCTAAGCTCACCTCAATATGCATGTCAGAATCCCACTCAGACCTATTGAATTAGAATTTCTCATGGCTAGGACCCATGAATCTGCATTGCAAGATTCCCAGGAAATTTTTATACAGATGGGCAGTAAAACAACGCTTCAGACATCAAAGGAGACTTTTCCTGTAGTTGGCTCTGTTTGAAGGGATACAAATGAAGCCTGTTAGTTAGCTTCCCTCCCACCTCCTATCCCTATCTCTGCTTACACAATCTGATTTGTACAAAGAAAATAGCTACACATGGCTTCTTTGGGTACAATGCATGTCCCTGGCCCATCTGATGTCCTAGAGAACAGTCCAGCCCTGCAAGGCCTGGAAGGCCAGACTTGCTATCTGTACCAGCTTCATCCTCTGTTTAACCCCAAATAACAGTGACTTGGCAGAATAAATGTTGTATCTTGCTTGTGTCTGGTGTGATCAAGGAGCTGTTGTTCTGGAGTTTTCCAGAACAAGGTATATGGACCCAAACTCCTTCAGTGTATGTCTCTTCCATCTTCAACACTGTGTTTCCAAAGTAAAGGGTTTACTCCACACTTACCAGGTGTTGTGCTTTTCACAGGGCTGTCTCCACCCCTGTCACCAGAACAGGAAGGTCCATAGATGATGGAAGAGTTTGATTGGACAGGCCTACAGGTAGAGTCATCACTGTTTTCCACTGTCCATCACCTGGCAGACATACTGGCCACATATAATGGGAATGGAGGCCCAGGAGCTAGAAGAAAAGGAAAGAGGTACCAGCAGATCCATCGTAGCACTGACCATAATACTCCTTCTGCTTGGTCTGTATTTACAGCCAAGGTGAGACTTCAAAGGGATCTGCTTTGGTTACATCTCCTCCCTGTGGCAGGGAAACGGTTATTGGTAAGTGATAATCCATATGGTGGATTACCGACTTGTCTGAGTCCAGTGAGACAGAACAAACTCATGTGACAAGTTACATGAAGCAAGTTTATTATTCACAGATAGGCAGTAAGGACAACAGACGCTCAGGGATTATGATAAACCACTTCTTCAAGGCTCAGAAAAGCTGCACAGAAAAGATTGAATCTTGTCTGCATGTGCCCCACTTCACCACAACTGAGGGACCCTGGAAAGCAGCCTGCCCTGTGTTTTATACCACAGGGCAATATGATCACTGGTCTAAAGCCTTAAAGGACATCCTTTTGTGCATTTCTCGCACATTTTACAAGATTGAAGTAAAAGTGAGAAAGAGGTATAACTGAGTTGGTCGGAAGCCACCTGGAGAATGGTTCTGCAGCTGCAAAGGTGTAATAGGGCAGCTAGTTGATATTCCCACTGGGATGCACAGAAGGAGAGGCCATGGATTCCCCAGGGAAGGATGCTATACAAATGCTATATCTCATTGGGCAGAAAACATTCTTACATACTCCCACCTTGGCTTTTGCAGCAATGCAAATACAAACTCAGCAGCCTCCCTTGACTTGGCAGAGGTCACACAGCTAAGAAGTTCAGGGAAGAGGTTGGAATCAGGTACGTCTGACTCCAGAATACATGCCCAGATAACCATTTGACTCTACCTGCCAAGCAGCCCGAGACACAAGGCCTGGGATATATTCAAACATTTATTCTTCCCCAGTGACTGGCATCTCCAATATTTGTCTCTTGACTCCCAAGTTCCAGGCTCTGCTGATGCTATGGGATGATGGGGAATCATGAGATAAATCTGGGGTGCAGCTCCCTCCAGTCTTCTACCCACACACATGCTAGTGGAGATGTGCTTGTGGAGCACCCACACCTCATCTAGAAATTGAGCTGCCACATTGGAATAGCTCTGCTGTCCCTGGGAGAAGACAGTGTCCCCAGACCTAAAGGGAACAGTGGCCAACATGTCATTATTCTCACAACCAAAAATAAATCAATACCTCCCTAAGGCACATTGCACACGTTGAGATGATGCAGGGCAATTTGTCCAATTATAAACGGGAAGGATTTCCAGATGGATTCATTGCAATTAATGACAATGCTTTAATTCCATGAGCTTCTCTGACAGGGGAACAGGGGAAGTAGCAAACCTGCAACTCCCTTCCCTTGCTGGCTATAGGGTCTGTAAATGAATTACAAACTGAACTGACAGGAAAGTCTACTTTCATTCATTCACTGATCATGCTTTTTTTTTTTTTGGAGAGGTTTTTGCTACAGGGTGCGTGCGCTCGCCAGACAGACAGAGAGAGACAGAAAGTGAGAAATCACCCCCCGGGGGGGATGGTCACACCGCAATCCCTTCTCCTCCATTCTCTTCTCGGGATCCTAGGCACTCACGCACACGCGCCCAGCGTGAGTTTCAAGCCACCGGGTCCAGGACGCGAACTGCAGTCGACTATGTGGGAGTCCAGCGACATAGCCATTGCGCTAACTGCTGGTCCCCTGATTAAGCTTTTAATGAGCACTTATAAAGTGCCCTACAGAGCTAGCCATATAGTCAGAGCTTCTAGAGCTTGCCCAAATGGGTCTGGGGAGAGTACAGAATGCTGAGGCCTGATTCCTAGAAGCTGGTGACTAAATATCTTTTGGGTTTTTCCTTCAGTGTGTTTCCATACCCTGTTTGCAGCCTGGCATGGTCACCATTCTTTTGTTGGCCAAGGGTTTACTCAACACTTACTAGGCACTGTGCTACCTGGTGCATATTTAGAGGTATGTGAGTAAGACCTAAGATTCGGTCACTTATATAGGAAATATTATAGGTCATTATAAAATGAGGTGCTGAAAATGTGCTGAGATTAATTCAGGGCTAGGGGTTAAGGACAAAGAGGTGGCTAGTTGGGATGACTTCATAAAAAAAAAAAAAAAAAAAAAA
>NW_006198262.1:2662858-2690363 GCF_000334495.1 Tupaia belangeri chinensis
AGGGTACGTGCGCTCGCCAGACAGACAGAGAGAGACAGAAAGCGAGAAATCACCCCCCGGGGGGGATGGTCACACCGCAATCCCTTCTCCTCCATTCTCTTCTCGGGATCCTAGGCACTCATGCACACACGCCCAGCGTGAGTTTCAAGCCACCGGGTCCAGGACGCGAACTGCAGTCGACTATGTGGGAGTCCAGCGACATAGCCATTGCGCTAACTGCTGGTCCCCTGATTAAGCTTTTAATGAGCACTTATAAA
This sequence comes from Tupaia belangeri chinensis, assembly GCF_000334495.1. Classification (NCBI taxonomy): domain Eukaryota; kingdom Metazoa; phylum Chordata; class Mammalia; order Scandentia; family Tupaiidae; genus Tupaia; species Tupaia belangeri. The sequence goes on from NW_006198262.1 coordinate 2,663,116, forward strand.
GTGCCCTACAGAGCTAGCCATATAGTCAGAGCTTCTAGAACTTGCCCAAATGGGTCTGGGGAGAGTACAGAATGCTGAGGCCTGATTCCTAGAAGCTGGTGACTAAATATCTTTTGGGTTTTTCCTTCAGTGTGTTTCCATACCCTGTTTGCAGCCTGGCATGGTCACCATTCTTTTGTTGGCCAAGGGTTTACTCAACACTTACTAGGCACTGTGCTACCTGGTGCATATTTAGAGGTATGTGAGTAAGACCTAAGATTCGGTCACTTATATAGGAAATATTATAGGTCATTATAAAATGAGGTGCTGAAAATGTGCTGAGATTAATTCAGGGCTAGGGGTTAAGGACAAAGAGGTGGCTAGATGGGATGACTTCATAAAAAAAAAAAAAAAAAACCAAAGCAACAAAGCCAGGGCTGAGGTGGCAGGGAGGGTCAGGGTGGGAGCTGGACCAAGAAGAGGGATGGATGCTGAAAGGTGTAGAGGGGAGTAGTACTGTAGTAGATTCCATGGGGCTGGAGCACCAGGGATGAGGGGGAGGTGGGTGAAGTGAAGGGCAGGGTCTGGGATTGGTCAATCCAGCACACATCATCAAGGTGGGGGATGGTAACTAACATTAGGATCCTGGCCCTGTAGGTACAAAGGAAGATTTGTGAAGCTGTGCCTCCAGGAGATACATGAGACAAAACAAACACAAGACACAGCAATTCCTCTCCAAATGCAGGCAACTTGCTGGAGGTGCAGGCTGGGTGGTAGCTGGTTCTGAGAGACAATTGTTGGAAGTTCAGGAGTTTTGTGAGCAGATTACTATACAATTAGTGCCTAGAATTGATCCCGGAGGGAACATTTACACCATGGGAGTTGGAAAAAAGTATACATCAGACTTTTTTTCTTTTCTTTTTTTTTCTTTTTTTGTTCTGTAAGTTAGTTTTTAACACACCAAGACAAGGAAGGGCAGGAAAGGCAGGAATCACGGCAGCCAGAGATAGTTTGCTGAGTAAGTCTGGGGGCTGGGACAGAGAATAGATGGCAAGGAGAGGATGACCTAGACAGTCAGAGAAGAACAGCAACCTCAACCTCACCTTTGCTGGCAGTCCCAGGTGCAGGGCCAGCAGGGGCACAGGTGCAGCCACATTGCAAGCTGCTGCCAATCTGCAGGGGCTGCTCATTCTGCCACAATGCAACTGGGAGCATCTCCATCTGGGGTTTCCTCTGAACAGAAGGTGAGCAGCTCCACAGAGGAGTCACTGGCTTCATGGCTGTGCTTGGGGGACAGGCAAGCTCTGAAGGGTGTACCAGATCCAAGTGCAAAGGCTAGACCTTCTCACCACTTACAAGGACATTGGAAATGTTCCAAACAAACCCTGAAAACCACAAATAAATAAATAAATAAATAAATAAATAAATAAAACAGAAAACAAACAGAACAGCTCTGTATCTCTAAGTAGTACATACAGATTTTGAGATGTTCCGTGTGGGAGACTGGCCAACTGACTACCCCAAATCAGGGGGCTCCTACATAGAGTCTACAGAGACAGGGTGCAGGTGGCCAAAATCACAGGGGCTTTCTTAACTACTGAGCCACAGATGCCCAGGGCTTCTTCAGAGCCTCAGCACTGAAGTACTGAATCTCAGAGCAATAGGGAAGATTTTTTTGTGTGTGCCACTTTAAATTAACATCTCTCCATTTTGTGGAATTGTCAGCCACTAGAGGAAATAAAACTGTTCATCGACTTAATCATTTAAATATGACATTTCAAGATGGGCGGTAGCGTACAGAGGAGTAAAAGTTGCCCCACTTTTAGCACAGATAGATCACAGAAATGATTACTCTCCATAACTTTCCATTTGATGGTTTCACGTAACAGGCCTGCCTGGCATTGACAAATAGCTCAGGAATAAGACAAGGGCTGCAGGTATGGAGGTGAGGGCTCCAGAAAGGAAGCAGCCAGGCAGCTTCTGCAGGGTGCCAAGGGAGCAAGCACCAGTGTGGACGTTTGCGGGAGTGTCATCTGTAACCTCCAACAAACAGCAAGAATCTACTGCCACCTCCGACTAATCTGCAAGTATTTGTTTTGTGCCTTCAGGCTGTCCACTGCTGCTGGAGGGCCCTACATGCTGGAGGAAGAAAGAAGGATAAGAGATGATGGCATGTCCCTGTTCCTAGGCAGATAGCAAGCCAGGAGGTGGAGCCTGAAGTCTCGAGTCAGATTTGGACTCCAAATCCTGTCCTTTTATTTGTTACTAGCTATGTGATCCTGGTAGAATGACCAAATTTAGTAAATAAAAAAATATAAGATACGTAGTTAAATTGAACCACAGATAAACAAAACTACATTTTAGTATAAGTATAGCCCAAGCAATATTTGGGATATACTTACAGTGCATCATTTTTTTTAAAAAAGAATTATTTATCTAAAATTCAGATTGAACTGGATTTCCTATGATTTATCTTGCAACTCTAGATCCAGGTAGGTCTCAGCCTCTCTATTTTTCTTATCTCTAAATGGGAAACAACCTCCATCCTAGGAGGCAGGATGATTAGAAAACTAGCCCTGATGCAAAGCCTAGTTCAGGGGTTCTAGCTTTCACCATAAATGTTTATCCTTCCCAGTTTCCCCAGATGCACAGGAAACAACCAGATGTAAGATAGTGATGAAAGATATCCATTTGCTAATGCTCAGGGCCAGACCTACCAAGATGCTGCTTTAGAAGGAAGGGGAAGGGCTAAATATGAGCAATATCAAAAAGATACAACTCTGAAAGAAAGACCAAGATCACAGAGGACGCCCTGGAGAGGAGAATGCCAGTGGTATCCATGGTTAGGTATCCACGGTTTCACATAACAGGCCTGCTTGGCATTGACAAAGAGCCCAGGCAGAAGACAAGGGCTACAGGCACGGAGGCGAGGGCTCCAGAAAGGAAGCAGCCGGGCAGCTTCTGTAGGGTGCCAAGGGAGCAAGCACTAGTGTGGATGTTTGCAGGAGTGTCATCTGTAAATGTCATCTGTAGGAGGGAGCTACTTTTGGGGGTGTCTGCTTTTGGACGTGGAGTGGAGAGAAAAGCAAGGCCCTGGTGAGGAAGCAGGAGAGGACTTGAGGGCAACAGGGTGGGGAGGTCTGAGTGAGCTGAGAGGGCACCATGGGGGAGGCATTGGGCTACACAGAGTCAAGGGTACAGGCAGTGCCCAAGGAGTATCCTGGGGCAGCAAGTGAAAAGAACAGAGGAAGGGCCAGGCTAGAACCCTAAAAAGTGATGTAGGACCCACAGCATGGGCAGCAAAATGCCAAGAGCTACAGCAGCAAGAGAATGGGCTGCCTCATGAAATGCTGCAGCAGGCAGAATGTCAGAGGGTCACATGATCATGTCTACCTCTAAATATGGTTGGGACCTCTGAGCCAATAGAATATGGCAAAGGGACAGTGCTCTTGTATATATGATAAAAGTCATTCAGTTGACTTTGAGTTCACACAAATAAATATCATCCTGGGTGTGCCTGACCAAGAGGGACAGGGGCTCCCTTGAGCATGAGACTCTCTTGTTAGCCTTAAAGAAGGAGTGTAAGGAGAGGCCAGGTGATCACCCAACAGTTATGTTGTACAGAGATGTTCTATCTGTGTGAAAGGATGGACTAAATAACTCATCCTTGGAATCCAGAATCCCATTATTCTGAGTCCCCAGACAGATTGAAGATGGGCATTTATTCATCACAACACATTTAGCACATGGTCCTAAAGAGTTTTAGCAAAAACAGAGGGAGTGCCTGGCTTAAGGAGCTTAGACACAAACGGAGAATATCAGGCATTCACAGGTTGACATATCATTGGATTCTGCTGCAAAATGGAGGTCTTTGCTATAGGCAGAGCTCTCTGAAGGGCTTTTTTTTTTTTTTGGAAAGGTTTTTGCTATAGGGTGAGTACGCTCTCCAGAAAGACAGAAAGACAGAGAGAGACAGAGAGAAATCACCCCCCAAGGGGGATGGCCACGCCACAATCCCTTCTCCTCCATTCTCCTCTCAGGATCTTGGGCACATTCGCATGGTGTGAGTTTAAGCCATCGGGTCCAGGACTCGAACTGCTGTTGACTACATGGGAGTCCAGCAACATAGCCATTATGCTAACTGCTGGTCTCTCCTCTGAAGGGCTTTGAACAAGCCAGGAGAGGGGAGTGGCTCTCTGGAAAGATTAATGGTTCGGCCAAAGTCAGTGTCATGAGAACTGTCCCTCACATGTATCCAAACTCAGGACCTAGGCTAGGTGTATTGACTGGAGAGTGTGTACGTAAGCCTACTGTCAGTGTGACATAGGTGTGGGTTGGTTTGGAGTCATGAACCTCCAGGGTCTTTCCTTACTTGTGCTGGGTATCCCTTTGAGGTGTATGGTTTCCCAGAGCCTTTTCACGGATTCCTTCCCTTACTTCCATTCTTATATGGGGGTTGTAGGCCCTGCCAAGCACAGTGGTTCTTGCTTCAGGCTTGCATCAAGTGAAGCTGAAGAAAGGGAGAGTAGAAAACAATAAAGAAGGTGAAGAGGCAGTTGAGGGTGTAGCTGGTGTAGCCAGATACCTCTGATATCACCCATCTTGAGTTTGGGCTATACCCTCATCCTCTGTCCTAGTTACAAATAAAAATTAAATGTACATTTTGTGGATACAGAAAGGTCCTCCTGTCATCATCATAAGGGTTCTTTCTAAACTAGGCATTGTGCATCCTTGCTCTCCATACAGCGGGAAATTTGCATTTTTAATGCTCACTGCTGCATGTATTGATTGAAATTATACCAATTTGCATTTTTTGAGGTGGTCAGCCACTGGAGCTGATTTTCTAATTCACAATTCTTTGAGAGAAAACTCAAAACCATAAGCCATAACAATTAGCAGCAAAAGAACTAGAACATGAAAACAGTTGTTCAGCTCCAGCGGCTCTGGAGACCGCCTCCGCATTGGGAGAGCTGAGGGCTGCCAGGACAACCAGACCTAGGTGAGGAGGCCAGCACTTGTGGCCTAGTGTGAGTGTTAGGCCTGAAAGACCCCAGAGAGAGTCCTTCTAACCTGGAGGATACCCAGAGTTAGCCAAACTGCAAAGCTTAAAGGACCCAGAAGTCACCAAGACTGCCCTCACTTTTGACACCAACTGCAGGTTTAGGAGTCCTCAAACACCCTCAGATTTGATAATTTGCTAGAAAGACTCATGGAGCCCACTGACTGCTGGGATAGTTAGTTATGGTTTACCAGGAAAGGATACTGATTAAAGTCTAACAGAAGAAGAGACACATAAGACAGTGTCAGGGTCTCCAAGCCTGAGGCTTCTATTGTGCTCTCTTATGGAGTCAAGATGCCTTACATGATTGGCATCATATCACCGTGTGACAATATGCACAGAATATGGCCAACCAGACAAGTTCCCTGAGCCTTGGGATCTAGACCTTGGATAAGGATCCACTCCATACACATGGTCACTTGATTGCCCACCTGGTTGACCTCAGTCATGAATCAGCTAATACTGTATGACCAAAGCCCCCTCCCTAAGTTACGTGGTTGGTCTTTCTGACATGGATCTCATGGGCCCAGCCTCTATTCTAAATATTCTACCCTCAGGATGACATAGGTCACCTCCCAGAAGCCCAGAGCAAAGGCAGACCTCTATATGTGCAAGACCAAATTTTTTACAGGTACTCCACTGGCCCATTGCAAGGCCCCAGAGCCCTTTTTCCCTGAGGTTAGGAGAAGTTGAGGACAATCAGGAAAGAGCCCTGCATTGTGGGTATGCAGCTTTGGGTAGAGCCTGGAACTCTGTCTAGTACTGTGTGCTAGGAAGGACAGGAGCCTACACCAGGGCAGTGGGGTAGAGATGAACACTACAACCAAGACCTCCAGCTGAGCCACCATCCATTTACCTCCCTTGCTGCCTCCCCTGGTGGAGAACTGTGCCCTCCAGCCTTCATAGCACTGGATTGGGTCCTCCTTACTAATCCTGTCTCCTATCTGAGGTCATCTCATTAGTGAGACGATCTCTGACCATCCTGTTTAAAGCAGTCATGCCTTGCCTTCTTTCTCTAGGATACTACTATGGATTATTTCTTTCACAGACTATTGGGGGGGGTGAGAGATGAGTGTTCTACAACTGCTGTAACAAAATTCCATAAATTTAGGCTTAAACTGAATGGCTAAAGGATATAGAAACATAGTAAATGGTTGTGAATGCCAGATACAGTGTGGGAGGAGGGTGGGTGAAGGAGTAGAGTATGAGGAAGGAGAAAAATAGAGAGGCAAGTCATTTATGGGACAAAGAAATGGGTTATTATCTATCGAAGATGACTTTATAGTTTTGTTAACTGGACTGGTAAGAAACGTATACATGTTGGAAAATTCACTCTGCAAGCTAAGTAACATGCATTGAATGTATGAAAGAAATTGAAATAAAAAATTAAAGAAAATAAAAAGCACATTAGCCTCTTTAAAAAGAGGAAAAGAAACTTACAATGACACACATTTATTTATCTTGCAGTTCTAGAAGTCAAAGTTCCAAAAACCAAGGTGTCTGCAGGGCCATTTCCTTCAGGAGGCTTGAGGGAAGATTTCTTTGCTTTGCATTTTCCAGCTGCAGAGGCCCCTGTATTCTTGGCTCATGGTCCCTTCTTTCATCCCCAAAGCCTGCAGGGTAGCATCTTTCATCCTTCCTCTTTCTTTTCCTTTCTCTCTCTCCCTCTCTGATCCCTGCTTCCATCACGTCTTCTCTAACTCCAACCCTTCTATTTCCCTTTTATAGGAACCTTATGATTAGACTGGGCTCACCTGGATAATCCAGGATAATCTCCCCATCTCAAGATTCTTAAATTAATCACATCTGCAAAGTCCCTTTGCCATGTAAGGTCACATATTCACAGGTTCTGGGGATTAAGACATGAATATCTCTGGGGGAAGTTATTCATCCTACCATGAGGAAGATCATCTATATACCACCTATATCAATGACATACTGATACAGTGTGTATTAATTATGTTCTCTTACCCACAGCAGACCAGATGCTTCTCAAAGGCAGACTATTGTTCAATGGTTTCCCCCTACTGCTACTAAGCTTGTGGTTTCTTTTAGGAAGTCAGTCCAAATAACATGAAGCAGAGTAATTAGTTAACCCAATGGTAAGAGTTAATAGGGTGCATGCTATATGCCTGACATTGAGAAGGGTTCAGAGAGAAGGTGAACTGGGAGGAAGAGCCAGCAAGTGGCACAAGGAGGGAAGCATTCTCACCTGGTGCAGCAGGGAGCCCACAGAACTGTCCAGCCAGGTTACCGCAACCATCTGCACATCCCCTCCTAGATGCTAGACACACCCGCCCTGCTACTAAGCATTGTGAAAAAGTGATCTTGTATATCAAATAAAAGCAGAATGGACAGGAGTTAAAGTGGTAGAAACATATTTTATTCAGGATTGCTACAGTTGGGAAAAAGAGGCCTCAGTATAAAATGGGGCTCAACTCTAAACGCAGTATGGAAAATGTATATTTATATTTATATTTATACCCAAGAAGCAGAGGGGTTCAGTGGATAAAAAATCACTAAAAGGAGACATCAGGCAAAGGGGATTCTAGCTAAACCTACATAACAGGATTCTTTCTAATAGCAGGCTAGAATGACTAGACATCATCCACCGGATGGCAGAGGCTGAGGCACCTGTTCAGGTTTCAAGAGTAATCAGGTATCAAGGATGGGGGTTTCTTTTCTTTTTTTTTTATTTTGGAGAGGTTTTTGATATAGGGTGCATGTACTCAACAGAGAGAGACAGAGAGACAGAAAGCGAAAAGTCTCCCCCTGTGGGGGATGGTCACTCAGCAATCCCTTCTCCTCCATTCTCCTCTCGGGATCTTGGGCATGCACGCACACATGCCTGGCATGAGTTTAAGCCACCAGGTCTGAGACTTGAACCATGGTCAACTACATGGGAATTCAACGACATAGCCATTATGTTAACTGCTGGTCCCAAGGATGCGGGTTTCTAAACTGGCTTAGCAGAGATCTTGCTAAACTTAGGTTCTACAAGAAAATACATAGATAGGCCTTGTTGGGGGGATGATTCAGGAGCCTACTCAAGTTAGTCAAGCAAAGGATCCTTGTCAAGTCAAAGTCCTGCTTGGTGAGAGACCAGTAAGACTAGCAAGTTCAGGCTGGATCACTTTTCTTTGTCCCCATAGAGCTGTGCCTCTTCTCCAGCTTTCCACCCATCCCAGATGCCACTCTACACAGGGATTTGTAAACCATAAAGACCACAAATACTTAGCACTCAGAGGGGCTCAGGTCTTGCAGATGCCAACACCCTCTCATGGAATCCTCACAGCAGAAAGAAGGCAAAGCAGGACTTGGGCACCCCTGGATTCAGGCAGTACCAGAGATTTGGTCTTATTAGCCTCCTCTCAGCCTGGCAAAGGTGCTGCTTCACTGCACACCTGTTGCCTATGGAACAGAGCTGGGAAGGGTCCTGTACATTGCAGATGAGATCATGCTAGTTTGGGGTAAACAACTGTTGCCATCTACTTCTCCATGGTAGCAGCCCCCCAGGCCAGTCCTCCCACCAACATCCCACCTCTCTGCATCCTTGATCTCTTCTCACTGAAAGATGGGCCCGCTTTACATCTAAGTGAGTCAGACATCCTGAGCTATTGTGCTTTGCTTTTAATTTGTTTTTAAAAGTCTCCAGAGCCTAAAATAGCATAATCTTCCTCAGCACGTAAGGCAATTTATGGCATTTGCCTGTCTCTACAGTACTAATTTCAGAAAAGCTAAACTGTGTAGAGATCCTATCTGCTAGCATGGACCTCTTCTCCCTATTCAGGACTACAACGTGGCCACTGCCATGACCCCACAACACCCAAGACAGAAGAAATTCCTTCTCCAAGAAGCATAATGTGTCCTCTTCTTCACAAACACGAAACGGTGCACTGGAACTTGAGCGTTCAGTAGAACCTGGCATACCTTACGCAGGGTCATCAGGTCACTTGCACAAACTGATAACCAAAAGGGCCTGTGACCCAGCATTTGCATTATTGTAGGTCATCTTCCTAGCTTGAAAAGCATCTTCAATATGTTCACTGGGAAAATGACTTGGGTACGAATTGGCAGGGTGAGGTTGTAGTGATCACTCTTGGATGCTGTGTGGCCTCAAGCTAGTATCTTGGCTTTTCTGTAACTTGATGTCTCAAATATAATATTTACTAACCTGAAAATAGTGGGCAGGATTAAATGGCCTTCAGAGAACATGTCTAACCTCAAACCGTGATTCTTTTACAGCTTTACAGTCTGTCTATTTCACAGTTTTATTTAGTTCTTATTTTCATATAACCAGGTGGCCCCCAGCAGAGCTGATGCTCAAGAATTTTTATTAAATAAGTTAATTATGTCAGCTAGTAAACTGATAATTTGAAGAACAAAGGCACCCTGCTGCTTTTTTTAAATCTTTGGGATGATGCCAGTATCCAACCCTTACCTAGTCTCCCCTGGTTTAACCAACCTCTTGTTCTCAGACAGTTAATTTCAAAGCAATCAAGAGTCTGATATTTAGTACAACTTTTGTATATAATACATTTCCAGAATAAATTTGCCACTTACAGTCTTTAACAGCAATGAAAGATGCTATCTACTTATTGAAAGTCTCCCCAGAAATAACTCTTGTGTTTTCCACTAATTTGTCAGTTCTTATGATGACATAGGCTGTGACCCAGAAGGCCTTACTTACAGAACACAGAGGGGTTCCCTTGTAAGTTTCCCTGGGAGACAATCATAGGTCTGACTGCAGACCCCCCCCCTTCAGTCTCCTCTGCCCCTTCAGTCGGTGTGACAGCAGACCCCCCCCTTCAGTCTCCTCTGCCCCTTCAGTGCTTTTAGATGAGTGTCCCGTTAGCTTAACTCACATTGAAACAGACTCCTTGATCTTCAAAGTAAAAATCTACTTAAAAGTCTATGTCAGTGCTGATACCTTGTCTACAAATAATGGAACAGGGTCTTGGTTCTATTTTGTTGACTTTTCTGAACTGAGAACATGGTAAACAGAGATTAGCTGGAATGACCTGTGCTGTCCACCTGTTCATGTACCAGCCATTCTTTGTCTCATTCATCCATCACCCATTCCAGGAATAACTACTCAGCACCTTCAGTGAGCCAGATAGCATATGGCACTGTCTCTGCCCTGACCCCCAAGATGCCCAATGAAAAGGAAAGAGTTTCCCTAAGAAGTTTGGACATTGCCTTGGTTGACAAACACCAAATTACATACTGAGGCTTGAGAACTCCTTGTGGAGCTGAGAAAGGCTTCCTGTCTGGTCTGCTACTGTGGAGCTAACAGAAATATCTGAGACTGGGTGATTTGTAAAAATAGAGGTTTATTCAGCTCAGGGTTTAGAGGTCCAAGGTCCAGAGGCCATATCTGGTGGGCATCTTTCAGAGGCCTGGCCTCATCATGTGGGCGAGTAGGGACTGCCCATGACTCTCTCTGTTCTGGTCTCCTATCCTCTCTTTATAACCTACCAGAACTCAATCATGGGGGCCCTGCTTTAATCATGTAGTCACTCCCAAAGACCCTACCTTTCAACACCATATTTAGATCAAGTTTTGACCTTCTTAATTTCACTTCAGTGACTCACTACTTGAATTGGGGGTTGGGGAGGGGGACATATTCAAACTATAGCACTTCCTAAGGTAGTATCTGGGCACTTGCAAGGACCAGTACCTAAGATGGCCAGCCAAAAGTCCTGCCTTGGAGGAAATGATGTCCTAGTGAAATATAAAAAATAAATAAAAAGGAGGAGGAGGAGAAAGAAGAGAAGAAGGAAAAGAAGGAGATAAAAAAATGACAGAAGAAGGGGAGGAAGAGACCCTGCCATAGGTTACAGCAATGAAGAGGACACACCTAATTCAATCAGCAAAGTTAGGGAAACGTCCCAGAGGAGGTAACACTGATACAAGTCCTGAATAACCAGGGCAAGTTGTAAAAGAGACACAAGAGCATGAACTTCCCAAAAGGAACCACTGGCCAAGACAGAGCCTTGCGTCTAGTGAGTGAGATGGGACAGGGTCTCTAGGAAGTGCTCAGGGGAACCCTTGGACAGGTGTGTAGGGCAATGACCATGGAGTCGTAGTGAGCACCAGGAAACAAACACAGAGGGGGTAAAAGAAGGGCCATGTCTCAGAGAGCCACTGGTGCTATGCTTAGGATCTGTGTGGTTTCAGAGCAGTAGAGAGCCTTGTTGGATTCTACACTAGGGAGCAACACTGCCATGACTTCTGTCCACATCAATGAAACTGATCCAGTACTATCTATTTGCCCAATACTTCCAAAGACTGGACCTATAATGACTTTTATAATAGGACCCTCAGGAGATAGAAACTATTATTAACCCAATTTTATGGAAGAACAAATTGAAGCACAGAAAGGTTAAGTAACTTGCCCAAGGATACTTAGCTGGAATTTCCACTGCAAAGCCAGGCATTGAGCCCAAGCAGTGTGGCAGAGTTGTGACTTAGCTGTGTTTCTCTGTTGCAACATGGATCCAGTTTGCCTATGACCTGTGATTAATCCCACAGCCCCTGAGCAGAGAGTGGACATGAGAAGGGCAGCATTGACTTCAGAGTCCTAGGAGCTGGACACCCAAGGTCCTGCTTCCTGTAGCGTCGGAGGGCATTTTGCTCCTGACATCAGTGTCTGGACCCCACTTAACAGGTACATCCATCCTCAGGAAAGTCCTTGTCCTATTAATCACACTGGGTAGAAATCAGAGATTTTTCCATCAAGAGGCTGAAAGCTTCATTTTCAAAGGATGCTTCTCATTGTACAAATGAATAGCCATCTCCTTATAAAGCATTCTGCTTCGAAATTCTGGGATGAAAGGGCTGCAGCACAAATGATTGGAGTGACGGTAATAACGGTAACAATAATCATGATCATCATACTGTACATGATTTTATTTTTGAAGTCGGGAGGGCTAATTAGTGCTCTCTGACTTCATGCTCAAAACCTGAGCCAAACCCTTCCTAGAAACAAAAATAACATCAGGCCAGGGAAACAGGGCCTTAGGTAGGGTAGTGCTCTCACCTTGGGCTTTCCCTTCCCTGTCTTAGGCCTTTTGAAGATCTGGTAGAAATGCTTTTGTGCCCTGCAGCAGCCCCTGGGACCACCAGGGGCAGAAACGTGTCAAAATCCAGGACAAACATTCCGCAGCATCTTGGGGCCAGGCCACGTGTCCATGCTGCACTGCTAGCTTTGGGAGGTGATAATGTCTGTTCCGCCCTAAATACAGGGAATCCCTCACCTTGGACCGGGTCAGTAAGAGTCTCAGAACGTGTTGTGTGCATAAAAATACTCCTGAAGTTACCGATTCGGGCATGGAGGACAGGAGGGAAATGGATTCCCATCCCCGCCTGAACAATTGGCCAGTCACGGTGTGATGTCCTTCTCATTCAGCTGCCCCCCTACCCCCCCTGCTCACTGAAGGTCATCTCCTACTTCTCGCTGGGAGTGCAGGAAGCTGTTGGGCAGGCTGTGCTGGGGAGAGAAATCACAAGATGCTCACATCAGCGGACAGTCCTTGTCGAGCTGCAGAAAAATAAGGGTAATCGCAGAGAAAATAAAAGGAACTGTGCCTTTGGAACTGGGTTGTACTCCCCAGTCATGGAACTCATTTATGCATCCTCACTGTGGGGAATCGCCTTGAAAAGAAAGGCAGGATGGTAGTTTCCTTTGTGCATTTTGAAGTTAAGTTCCCCTGCTGGCTCTTACCCCTCCCCTGTCCTGTGCTGGGTCAGGGCAGGAAGAATCACACAGGCTCTAAAGCAAATAATTGTGGGATTTCCCCCAAACTCACATCGCTCACTTCGCAGGCACTGAAATGAGGGGAAGAAGACGGGGTTCTTTAAGAAAGCTAGGTCAATCCCATAATGGGGTGCTGTCAGGGAAAGATGTGTTCACTAACTTCCTAGACCCTGTGGGGACAAAAGTAGCGAAATGAACCCACTGTACTTTCTAGTCACTCAGGGGAGCCCTTGGCCCAGCAGGGTGGGTGACCATAGGCTATGGGACAATGTGGTTAGGTTTAGGGAGTTTTCTGGTTAATGGAATGAGGCAGAAAGTCCATATTGATTCCTGATTCTCAAAAACCCTTAAAACAAAACCACCTCGACTCCTTGGTAAACCTCCATGTAGGGAAGGGAAAATGACCTGTACTTGCTGGCAAAGGCTCTTGCGGTCAGCCTGCTATTGTTCAGGCTGCAGAGAAAGATGAAGAGAAAACTGGACAACCCCTGCTGTGACTTGCTTTTTGTGTTCTTGTTTGTTTTTGTGGAGTTTGGACAAGTAGAATTTAATTAACCCTACATTTTGTTTCATGATTCACCACCCCTGTATGGCCTTTTCTCTTATTGTCATTGGGTTCTTTCAGCTTATTGTTTTTTTATCACCAGAGGGCACATGAAGATGAAGGTGCAAGGGAATAAGGAGAGGGAAAAAGCACCTCCAAGGGGGCATGGCCAGGCCACAAGCCCTTCTCCTTCATTTCTCTATGCTCTTGAGATTCAAGACATGCACATACATGTACATGGTGTTTTTTTTCCAGTTGCTGGGGCTGCCATTTGAGCTGTGGTTGGCCATATGGGATCTGGTTCCCCTTAACCACTAGACCAGAGACTGGCCCTGTTGTTTTTGCTACTTCTTTATTTTTACTATCAGGCACTCCCATGAACTCACCATCCAACCCAAGTACTAGGACATGTGCCCCATACATTTCCAGAATTTTGTGCTTATCATTCCTTCTTTAAAACAGTTATATACAAGGTCAAGTAGTGGTGCAGTGGTAATGCAATTGGACCCACATGGAAAAAAGGTCCTGATTCACATCCCAGGACTTTCCTAAGCATGCCGGACATGTGCATGTGTGTGCATGATCCAAACTGGCTGAAACTAACTATGGATCCTGGCATAGGGATCCTACTGGGAGTATCTATCTTTTTGTCTCTCCGATGGAGAAAATAATAATAAACAGACATTAAAAAATAGTTGTAACATATCTAAATGGATGCCCAAGAATGTATTATTTAGTTATCTAATGATTCTGCTTTTACTTTTAAAAGAGTATCATGTTGTATGTAGTCTCCCAGTATTCACTTTTTACTAATGAGGTTGGATTTTCAAATATGTATTGGTCAGGTGTATTTTTTCATCTGTAAAACACCCATTTCTATTTTTCATCCATTTTCCTTCTCATTATCTTTGCATTAATGGTACATGGTTTAAAACACACACTTTTTTAAAAAGAATTATTTATTTAATTTTACTTAGCATCATTATTATTACTTAATTTGCTACAGGGCACATGTGCTCATGAGAGAGAAAGAGAGGGAGGAAGAGAGAAAAGGTAAGACAGCAAGACACAGGTCTTGTACTTGAATTGCTATTGGCCATGTGAGAGTCCAGCGCCTTAACCACCACACCACCTGCAGGCACCACATATACATTATTGATACATTTTTTCAATTATGTATGAATAATTGAAAAATGAGTATCTTCTCATAGCTGGTCTTTTTTTTTTTTCTTTTCCCATAGAGCTCATGTGCTTGCTGGAGAGAGACACAGAGTGAGAATGTGAGAAATCACCCCTTAGGGAGATGGTCATGCTGCAATTCCTTCTCCTCCATTCTCCTCTCATGATTTTGAGCACGTATGCACACATGCCCAGTGTAATTTTTAAGCTTCTAGGTTTGGGGTTTGAACCTTGGTCTGCCATGTGGAAGTCCACACCTGCTGGTCCCTTGTCTTCACTTTTTTAAAGGGATTTTTGATAAATGGAAGCTCTTAATGTTAATGTATTCATTTTTTCTTGTATATGTGCTTCACGTGACATGTTTAAGAAATCCTACCTAATCGCAAGATAAGACTATAGTTTTTTAGAATGTTACCCAGTTTTCTTTTGGTTTTTAAGTCCTTAGCAAGCCAGAGCTGACTTTCTGACAGTGTGAGGTAGGGATCTGATTGATTGTTTTCCTCTGTGGATAGTGATTTTAACTGGCCCCTGCTCTTTCTGATTGCCTTCTACCTCTCAGTGGAAATCTCTACATGTAAAATGGTTCACCAGTGTTCTGGGTCTCTGGTCAGAGCAATTCTGGAGCCTTAGCCAGGCTCATAAAACTGAGGAGCCTCAGCCCATAGGGCCTTCACTCCTGTGACAATACTCAGTTCCCAGATGACCAGCCAGAGTAGACACAAAATAGCTATTCCCATTTGAATCATGCCTTTAACTTTTTCAAAACATTCCTCTGCTCTCCCACTTCATGTTCCTGCTTATTCACTCCATGAACCAGAAAGGCTCCCATGAAAATAGAGTATAAAAGAAAATAAGTTATGGAATCTCTTGGCTGAAGTCCACAGTAGCTACCTCCTATAGAGCACTGTGGGACAGAAATTGTATGGGGACAAGAAGCACCTGGATAAATTGTCATAACTGACTTTAGTTATACAGTAGCCATCATATTATTACTGAGCTGACATAGCTGCTCTTCATTCTTTCAAAGAAGTCACTAAGTACCCACTTTGTGCTTGGGTAATGATGAAGATGATGATAACATTAATACTATTTTTATAAACTAGTTACTCTGTGCCTGTGCTTTTTAAATTTGGACTATGTAATCCCTACAGCAGTCCTGTAAGTAAAATGATTCATTCTGGTAAGTATGCAGGGACCAGTCTGCCATGAGTATTCTGGAGCCAGAACCCAGATCAAGGCCTGCTCTGGCTGATTGGCAGATGGGTAACCTGGGCTTATGACTACTGTGTAGCAAAGGCCAATTATAAGCTGACCCACACCCTAGAATCACCCAGATAGGACTTAATCAGTCTAGCATGAAACCAAAGAAGGAAGCCCGGCCCTGCAGAATTGGTGTGAGAGGTCCGCTGTTGCTGTTCAGATGTAGTCCTGTCCTTTCCACTTCCTTCTCCCCTGTGCTCTTGTCCTCCAGGAGTGAGACTGGATCCTCACAGTCGGAAGCCAACCGGCTGCCCTTCAGGACTCTACGTTTTAACTTAGAGGTGGTAGAAAAAAGACCAAATCCTAGATTTCCCCTCCCCTGTGTTCAGATACCTTATTTCAGAAACTTTCCTCCTTTGATCTGCATGGAAGAATCTCTGGCATATGGTGGGCATGTGATATTATTATAGAATGAATGAATGGCTGAAATGAATGAATGGACATATGAGTGGATGAGGGACCAGCATCTCAGTCAGGCTGGGAACACTACCACTACTAACTTACCCACCTCTCAGCGCCTTGAGGAGGATCTGTGTGTTAACCATAGTGACAGATGTGATAGGCCCTTTGTCTGGGTCACTCAGCCTCCAAAGGCCTTGACTTGGGCTCTGGCTCCAGAATACACACTGCAGACTAATTCCTCTGTACTTACCAGTGCAAATAATCTTACTTTATAGGGATGCGTGGTGGTTAAATGGCTCAGATTTATAAAGTATTTGGCCCAGGGTAGCTAGGTTATAAAACTAGCTATGATTAATGTTATTATCATTATCATATCCCAAGCACCAAGTGGGCATCCAGTGATTTTTTTTGAAAGAATGAATGAACAACTATGTCAGTTCCATAATAATAGGATGGCTTTGTGTAAGTGAAATCAGTAGCTTGCCACTATAGCTCCATCTCATTCCTCATTCTTTCTTTTTTATTGCTGTTATTACTGTAAATAACATTAAAAAATTTAAAAACATTTAAAATAATGTTTCAAAATTAAAAAGAAATTGTATAAGATAGCTGAATCCTATTATCTGCCTCACTTAATCTATCAGATTATGTTTTTTTAGTTGAAGTCTAATTGACACTTGAACAACACTGGCTTAGGGGAATTGACACCCTGTACAGCTGAAAATCTGCACATAACTTTCGACTCCCCCACACTTAACTACTAATAGCCTACTGTTGACTAGAAGCTGATAAACACGTATTGTGTGTGTGTGTGTGTGTGTGTGTGTGTGTGTGTATTTTATACTATATTTTTACAGTAGGGTAAGCTAGAGAAAAGAAAATCTTGTTAGGAAAATCATAAGATGGTCTGGTCCATGGCCTGGTGGTCGAGGGAGCCACATCCCACATGGCTGTTTATGAAGTTCAAGTCCTATATCTGGTGACTTGAAAAATATGCTGAAGAGTGTGTCCCTGGTGTAGATCCCAAAAGGCTGGAGAATAGAGGAGAAGAGATTGTGGTGTGACCATGTCCTACTGAGGGACATGGTTTCCCCTCTCCCTCTCTCAATCTCTGGTGAACACATGCACTCTCTGGCAAATTAAAAAAGGAAAAAAAAAAAAGAGAAAATCATAAAAAAAAATTTATAATACTTTTCTACTTTTTGCAATATATTTATTGAAAATAACCTGGTATAAGTGGACACATGTAGTTCAAACCCATGTTGTTCAAGGGCTTGCTGTGCATGAAGAAAGCCCAGCCTCAGACATACATGTAGTTAAAAAAGAAATGAGTGTTTTAACAGCCTTTCCAGATACCTGTGGTATCTTGTTGAACACTACACTAAAATTCGACAAGTGGTAGTTTCTTAAATGTTACTTGTAAGTGAAATTCTGTACCCATACATTTGTACTGCATTGTGCTAACATCCATGGGTTTACCTTACTGTAAGTGGATCTTTTAGCCATGTGTAATTGCTTTAATAGCTTTACTGAGATGTAATTCACATACTATACAGTTCAGCCATGTAAAGTGTATAGTTTCATAGTGCAAAATGTACAATTTAATCCAGTTGAACAGAGTTGGTGTATCCACAGATACTGCCATCACCAAAGTCAATTCTGAAACATGTTATCACCTTAAAAAGGTAAACAGATTCAAACAAACAATCATAAAGGTGTTACCTTCCTTTTTACCTTCAATCACTGTGTATCATTACAGCATACCAAATGGGTTTTCTCATCATAGATACACTGTATATTCGTTTAGTCTCAGGTTACCACAGTACACATTATCATCAACAGATAGTTTTCTATTTTTGTGTCTTCTTCCCATTGATTCCTTCTCACTCATCCTCCATTTCCCACCCTCCTCCCACACTGCCTCTAGTATCACCACTGCTCTCTTTGCTTTTATACCTTCCAGTCATTCAGTTTCTGCCATAGAACACCTACGTTCAGTATATATTGAGTGGGTACATATAATGACTCTCTTTCATAGTCTGCCTTTCTTCACTTAGCAGTAAATCTTATACTTACCTGTCCACTTTCTATCAATTGCCAGGGTCTCACTGTTTTTTTTATGGTGGTTTCTCAAAGGCTTACACATAGAATTACCATAAGATCCAGCAACTCTACTCCTGGGTGTCTTCCCAAAGGAAAGAAATATACTCAATCAGAAAACACCTTGCACATCCATGTTTAATGTGGCATTATTCACAATTGCTAAGACATGGAACCAACTCAAATGTCCATGAACAGATGAATGGACTGAAAAGTGTAACACATATACACTATGGAGTACTACTTGGCCATATATTTTTTTTCATTTTTAGCTTTTATTTATTTTGGAGAAGTTTTTGCTATAGGGTGTGTGCACTCACCAGAAAGAGAGAGAGACAGAGAGACAGAAAGTGAGAAATCATCCCCCAGGGCGGATGACCACGCCACAATTCCTTCTTCTCCATTCTCCTATAGGGATCTTGGGCACACATGCACATGTGCCCGGCGTGAGTTTAAGCCACCAGGTCTGGGACTTGAACTGCGGCTGACTACATCGGAGTCCAGTGACATTGCCATTACACCAACTGCTGGTCCCTCATTTTTAGCTTTTAAAGGCTTTTGCCAAAGGGCATGTGCATTTACTACAGAGTGAGAGAGAGAGAGAGAGAGAAAGAAAGAAAGTGAAAAATCACATCACCCACCCCCAGGAAGGATGGTCATGCTACAGGCCCTTCTACATTTTTCGCCTGGAATTTTCAACACACATGCCTGGTGTGATTTTCAAGCCACCAAGTCAGAGGTTCAAACCACAGATGATGACGTGGGAGTCCAGTACCTTAACCACTACGACACTTGCTGGCCCCTTATTCCTCATTCTTAAGTTGTTGTTGGTTTCTATCTTCAGAAGGGCTGTCTTTAATGCCGATAGTACTTGGTATGGGAGTAGTTCATTGATAGCATTAGTGTCTGGACAGTATTGTGACTCTTCAAATGTGTATGTTGAAGCCTTAACCCCCAGTGAACTATATTTGGAAACAGGCCCTTAAGGAGGACATTCAGATTAAATGAAGCCTTCAGTTAATCCATGGCATGGTGGTTAAGGTGGCTGGATTCCACATTGCCTACTGGGCTGTTCAAGTTCCAGACTCAGTGACTTGAGAAACATGCTGGGTGTGTGTGCATGAATGTTCAAGATTCTGAAGGGAGGGAAAAATGGAGAAGAAGGAATTGTGGCATGACCATACACTATGGAGATGCTTTCTCTCTCTCTCTTTTCCCTCTCTCTCTCTCTCTCTCTCTCTCTCTGTGTGTGTGTGTATGTGTATGTCTTTTTGCCAGTGAGTTCACATGTCCTCTGTCAAATTAAAAACATGAGTAAATGAGGTAATAAGAGCAGGGTACTAATGCGATAGAAACAGTGCACTTAGAAGAGGAAGTGATATCGGGGATGCACACAAAGAGGGAAGGCCATATAAGGACACAGTAAGAAGATGGTCAACTTCCAGCCAAGGAGAGAGGCCTGGAAGGGAGCCAAAACAGGGCCAGCCCATGGCCTGGTGGTTCAGGCAGCTAGATCCCACATGTCTGACTGCATGATTTGAGTTCCGGACCTGGAGACTTGAAAAACAGGACAGTGTATGTGCATGCATGCCGAAAATCCTTTAAAAAGGGAGAAATGGAGAAGATCAGATTGTGGTAAGACTATTTTCCAAAAGGTAGGTGCTTTCTCCCTCTTACTCTCTAGAGAGTGTATGTACACTCTGACAAATTAAAAAAAGAAGAAACTAACCCTGATGACATCTTCATCTTGAACTTCTAGCTTCTGTAACTGTCAGAAAATAATTCCTCTTGCTTAAGTCACTTAGTCTGTGGCTATGAAAGCCATAGAAGACAAACACAGCCACTAAAGAATGAATAATCCAGACTAGGGTGCTTTCAAAGCAAGGGAGGGCACAGTTAACAACTACTCTGGGAAAAAGATTCCAGGCAGACTAGATCATGAGTCAGCCTACTCCCTGATAGCCTCTCTCTGGGAACCTCACTCACCCTCCATTGGTAATCATCTTAAATACTATGTAAATGTGGCAATCTCTCGCCTTTTCTCGCTCAAGCAAGCATTAAAAGCCTGATGCTCCAATTGCAGAAAGATTATTAACTTTTCCACCTTGATGTTTGAGGTTTGGGATTCGACCAGAGAAATCTGTGCATGGAGAAACTCAGTAGCCCTGGCCCCAAGTTGAGTTTTGTCTAGTATTTTTTTATTTCATTTTACTTACCATTATTATTATTATTATTATTATTATTATTTAATTTGCTACAGGGCACACACACACACTCACCAGAGAGGGACAGAGAGACGGAGAGAAAGACAGAGAGTGAGAAAGCAAGCCACTAGGCCCAAGACTCGAACTGCAATTAGTCATGTGGGAGTCCAGTGCCTTAACCACCATGGCACCTGCTGACCTGAGGTTTCTCTAGTCTTATGTTTTCAGGAACTCATTGGAATTAAATAGAAAACAATATGAGAGAAGGGATCTCATCTGTTGGAATAAATCATTACAGAATAAATTTTGGTTTGAGAAAGCAAGTCACTAGGCCCAAGACTCGAACTGCAATTAGTCATGTGGGAGTCCAGTGCCTTAACCACCATGGCACCTGCTGACCTGAGGTTTCTCTAGTCTTATGTTTTCAGGAACTCATTGGAATTAAATAGAAAACAATATGAGAGAAGGGATCTCATCTGTTGGAATAAATCATTACAGAATAAATTTTGGTTAAATGAATAAATAAGTTAAAGAACGACTGAATCTAAGATATTAATTGTTCTACTCAAAGAGAAGTTTACTTAAATGTATGTGAACCGTTATTTTTCTATGAAATTTCTTAGAGGCATCTATATATACTACCCAGTACCTAAGTATGCCTTGCTTGCAGTAGGTTCTTAACTAAGTTCTCATTTCGTAAGTTATTACTCTCATGAACATATGTGGATGTACATAGACTTTCCTGCATTATTACTCCACAAACTCTCTTCAGAGATCCAGATACTATCATTCCATAGTAATTCATTTTGCTGCTGTGGGCAATGATGGCTAAGGAATGCAGTTTGTAGGCACCTACCCCTTGAGACTAGGAGAGACCTTAGAAGGGAAGCGACTTTTCAGAATTATAAGCACCGTGAGGGCAGAGACCAAGTGTATCTGACTTACCAAAGTGCATATGGCACATAGGACTATGCACCATAAATGCTTGTTGCATGAAGTATAAGTAAATAGGTACTTGATGGCCAGCCTCAGGAATACATTTTCACTGACAGTGGGCCTGTCACTAGCAATGGCAACTGTTTAAGAGTACTTAACATGAAGGAGATTTCCATAATTCATATTATTAATCCTCAGTATTGTCCCCAAAGCACACCTCGTCTCCTCCCATTTTCAAGGGGTGAGGATCATGGTCAGGAAGGTGATTATAAATTGGTCTGAAATCATACAGCTGTTAAGTGGAGGAGGCAGGACTTGAAATGATTTGTCTGATTAAAAATTTAAAAAAACTGAAGGGAAAACAAAAGCCATGCTCTTCTGACTACTGTAAACATCCTTTTGTTTGACAAATGTCTGTTCTGATCTCAGGGGTCTCTTTTGGTCCTGGGTGAAGTGGTGGTGAGTTGGCAGGGAGCAAAGTGTCCTACTAGTGCTCTTTCTAAAACATGCCCTGCACTGCTGCTTTATATAGCTTGGAAGAAGAAACTCCTCAATCTCATTTGGGAAGCCATGGACCTGATTCAGCTTATAAACACCTGCTCAGACAGTGCACATCCATGCTGCCTTCTTGAGAGCCTTCTGTTGGTGCCTGCAGCAAAGGAGACCTCCTGAGTATAAGGCATCAAGCCCAGAGCCGGTAAGTGGTCTCATGGGAAACTCTACTTGTATCTTTTCATTCAGTGAAATTTCTGGGAACACTGGAATAGAGACAATGGATTCCTTAGCGTTGTTGCCCCCATACCAGTGTTGCATATAGGGGGAAAAATGTGACATTGAGCTTTGGTGAAACAGGCATAGATCAAAATGCATAGTCAATAATGTAAAGTCCTAACTTAAAGCCCATGTGTTGCTTCTGTTTAACCTTTTAAAATCAGATTTATCTCAGTCTTCCTCTTTGATTATAACAGTTAGCAGGAATAGGTAAGATCCCTCCCTAGAAAATTTAGAACCTTAAAGAAATGAAGGCCTGTGTCCAATTATCTGCCTTGCAAGTAAGCACTTGCGTTCTCTATCAAGTTAATTATATTTGGCTGAAAGTTACAGAAAACTGGAATAACCTATAGCTTGAATTAATGAGAGATTTGTTCTTCTTGACTGGCAGCAAGTCTGGAGGTTAGTATTGCAGGTTTATATAGGCATCCACAATGTCTCAGGGACCCAAACTACTTCTATCCTTTTGTTTTGCCATGCTCAGCATGTAGCTTCCATCCTTAGACATCCACCTGGTGGTGGTAACATGGCTGCTCCATCTGTTGCATCTCATCTGCATTCCAGCAGGACTAAAGGACAAGGAAGAGGGCAAAACGTGTGTGCTAAGGGATCAGTAACTTCCTCAAAATGCCAGAAGTCCCTCATTGCAACTTCTGCATACATTTCTTTGGCCAGAACTGTGCCACAGGCCACCATAGATGTAAGGGAAGCTAAAAAATATTAACCTTTGACCAGGCACATTTATTACACTTACCCTCACCCCTAACCACCACAAAAATCAAAGTTTTAATAAGGAGGAAGTGGAGAATGGATGATGAGCCACTTGCTTGGTAGCATAGTCATGTCCCCTAGAGGAGTAAACAAAAGCGAACATTTCATAAAAGCACAATGTCAAAGGTGAAATTTAGAACCAGTTTTTAATATGTAGGGGCCACCTATACTGCATATCAGAAACTAATGACCTGGGGCAGCAATGTATAGAGTTTGGATATCATTTCCTTGAATGCATGCCACCTGCCAGGGCTTCTGTTTTTTAAAATATTCGGAAAGTGGAAAGTAAAGTGTACTCCACTATAGAGGACCTCAGCATTGGACAGGTTGACCACACTAGTTCCTTCCCTGCTAAGAGCATGGGAAATCCACTTGGAGCTTCATGTTCTTCTTGTACCTATGCATGTGATCAGTCAGCCACACTGGATGTTACCATATTGATAGTTTAATACTAGTTGGGATGTGGCCCCTGAGCCCAGCTCTGAGCTTTCCAGCACCACCCTGATTGCTTTGGTTTCTTACTCTCTGGAACTGTGTCTCAATCTGCCTGGTCCTATGGCTGTGGCCAGTCTATTAAAGTGCCCAGGCCTCACAGATTTTTAAAATATTAGGCCTAGAAATGATAATATTACCAATTTCTCTAGGTCATTGTGATAGCTAAATGAGATGACAGATGTAAAATGTATCACATAGTGGGTGGCTGATCCTTATAGAGAGGGGTGAATTTTAGGTCACACTGGGATGAACCAGCTGGGTCCCTGTCCTGCATCAGACCACTCAATAAGTGACACATTTTTCTTCCTCCTTGGCATTTTCCGGAAGCCTCTCCAAAGTGCAATGATACCAGCTCAGACAAGGCATTGTCAGAGGAAGTAGCTTTTCTGCTCAATTACTCTCTAGATTGGCAGTAAGCAGCCCAGATGCCACCAGAAACACTGCTTAGGGAACACGGGGTTTGACAATTACTGGCTGAAAGGGGCCCACAGAAAGGACGGCTGCATTTTGGTGCATTAAGAATGGGTCTCTTGGCAGATCCTTAGCACCAACAAAACTTTAAAAAGTCATGATGATGAAATGGATGATGATGGTGATGGTGATGGTGACGATGGTGGTGATGCTGATGATGCTAAGGCTGATGATGGTGGTAATAAGGATGATGGTGATAGTGATGATGATGGTGATGACCGTGATGGTGATGCTGCTGCTGCTGATGGTGATGGTGATGACCATGATGGCGATGCTGCTGATGATGGTGATGATGGTGATGACCATGATGGTGATGCTGCTGCTGATGATGGTGATGACCATGATGGGCTGCTGCTGATGGTGATGATGGTGATGACCATGATGGTGATGCTGCTGCTGATGATGGTGATGACCATGATGCTGATGGTGATGATGAAGGTGATGCTGATTATAAGATGGTGATGATGACAGTGGTGATAAGGATGATGGATGATGATGGTAATGATCATAATGGTGGTGGTGAGGGAGAGAAGTGTGGTGGTGGAGATGAGGATGGTGATGACAGTGATGGTGATGATGATGATACTAATGATAACGATGATGGTGGTAGACACGAGGATGATGATGTTGGTGATGACCAATGCATGTGACTATTTTTATATACTGAGCACAGCTTTCCCCTCTAAATAAAAGCACAAACTACCAAATATTTTTGACCACATTAGAGGTTACCCCCCCCCCGACAACCCAATTTTTATTGTCAAACATCTGCTGTTACACTTCCAGCATTAATCAGGTGTTTGACTCTTGGGCAGTCAAGGGATGAGTTCTAGCTCAGAGTCCTACAGGCTTTGAAACTTTAGGATCTATGTTAGGGTTCAAAGGCAGAAAAGAGTATACATATTTAGCACAATTGATAGGAAACATGCTACTTCCTCCTCATAAATTCTGGCATTATCAAGTTTAGGGACTTGGTGAAAACAAGATATAAATTATTTTCTTGAATATGTAATACCAGTTAGTGGATTACATGATTATCCAAGATGTTGCCTGTCCCTCCTTGTGTGAGGTTTTTGCTTTCTTACTCCACCATATTAGCTTGACTATGTGACACTTTGGCCACTAGAATATGAGGAGAAGTGACACATGTTCCTTCTTGGTGGAAGCAGCAAGGGTCATGGTGTGGTTCTGCCCTGACTCTTCTTCCATTGCTATATGGCTGGGATGTTCTAGCCAAGGACACTCCATGAGGCTGGGCTCTAGAATGAAGACAATGTGAAGCAGGGCTGATTAGTGACAGCTATTGATGAGTAAGATTGAGAAATTGATCTGTGTTGGGTTAAGCCACCAAGCTTGGGGGTTATTTGTTGATACAACATAATCTAGTCTGAGTCTACAGATGTGCTTTATAAATTGATCTGGAACAGACATCAATAGTCTAGGTTCAAACTGGTGTCCAGTCCTGCCTTTTTGCCTGGAGCTGGGGGTCTCCTGATACTTGTGGGCAGCAGCCCTGTCAGACCTTTTCCCCTGTTTTCTTTCTTGTTTACCCCTTTCAGGAAACTTCTCACAAGGCCATGCCAAATTCATTGTTCCCAATGAATTTCATCGACTGATCCTTTCTCCACAACCTCAGGACTTAGGCAATAAAATGAGCATATATTCTAATCTCCCTACTAGATAGCAATTGGGCTTCATGTACCAGAGAGATTCATCTGTCAGCTCCATTATGCTATTCATAAGTTGAACCAAGTGTCAGATTCTTTCGTGCCCCTAATCCTATCACCTTTCTTACTATTCAAATCATTTGTTCCCTCCAGAGAACCATGTAAAGTCAGGTAACTCTTCTCACCTTCTCCTCACCCTAGCCTCAGAGCCCACAGTCTTCTGGAATATGAGAGAATAATGGAAACTTTCCTCAAGTCTCTTCTGAGTTAGTTGCCAAGTCCCAATTCTTCTTCTTGGTGCCCCTTCAGGTGAGGGTGGTCCTCAGCCCCAGACTTGGCTTCCCTGTACTTATCTGCCCACTCTTGGGACCCTCCTTTTTTCTCTTCAACTTTAGGTCCCCAAGTTTCCCAGTCTCAGCAAAGTCAGGGAGCTACTTTCAAATTGTGTCACTTTATTTTGCAACACAAATTAATCCTTTTTCTCTTCATCCTTTTCCATTTAATATGACACAAACATATCAACATAGAGAATACTGAAAGCCTTGAAAGGAGTTTTCAAGTTTCTATCCTGGGCCAGTTCGAATTCCTAGGCAGCCTTCTTTCCATCTGCAGTGGAGGCTATCACATTCTCAAAGAAAGCCAAGGGGTAGCCTTTTCCTCTTTCTGATGCACATATATATTTTAATGGGCAATGGAAAGCTGGCATCTTTTCTTGTAGCTTGCAGGCGGCATGCAGGTGATTGTCCTGTGAGTCATTTAGCTGGGAGAAGTCTTGGCTTCTCAGCTCCCACCTCCAACCTGGCACCTCATCCCTCTCCCACACTCACCTGAAGTGTGCAGCTGGGTGCAGACTTACCCAGGAAACAACTCAGATGTCAGAGGGAAGATTCCCAAAATCTCCAGCCCTTAACCTCCCAACAAGGAAATGTGACCTGGAGTCCTCCCCTTCTAGTGTGGGCTACATGCATGGGTGAAGGGAACTAGCAAGGCACAGGAGGCAAAGAGTGCTTTAAAGAAATATAATAATTTTAATCAGCATTTTCCTTTCCATTTAAAATCACAAACTTAGCTACTTAATCAAATGTCATGCTTAAGACACATTTACCTCCTAGGGAGAAAAATGAACAATGGCAGCTCAATTTGGCTTTGGATGGGTTTTAAAAATAGTCAAGTCTGTGAAGGCCATTAGGTAAATGGCCTAAGAGATCTTCAAAGAGGACCTCCTGCAGGGGTCAGCCAACTCCTTTGTTATGAAATAAGAAAAGAGACTAGGTGAGGAGATCTAGCAAAGCCCCTGTCCCTGCTGTCTGGCTGATCCAGGATGGGAGTTCTCTCAGGTAGGGACAGAGCCAGAAGTGTCACGGGGGCCAGAAGAACTTGCCAGCAGGTGCATTTGAAAAGTTCCCTGCTGTATATGCTGAAGTTGGTTGGTATGTGTGAATGTGTTTGTGTGTGTGCATATGTATGAATGTGTTTGTGTGTGTGTGTGTGTGTGTGTGTGTAGAGGGGGTGTATGTTGGGGTAAGATTGACTCACACCCACCCTCCTAATTCCTAAGGGGTGAAAAATAAACCAGCCATCAAAGCATAGGAAACAAGTTACATAAATGGATGGCATAGTTTTATTGCATTCCAGAATTAAAAATTGACAA
>NW_006198262.1:2690402-2691566 GCF_000334495.1 Tupaia belangeri chinensis
TAAAGGGAGCTAGATCCCACATGGCCAACTATAGTTCAAATCTGAGCCCCAGCTCCTTGAAAAAAATGCCTGGGGGGTGTGCATGAGTGCATGTATGTGTGTGTGTCCAAAATTCTGACTGGATAGAGAAAAGGAAGAGAAGAGATTGCTATGTGACCATGCCCCATTGGGGAGTTCTCTCACTCTTTCTCTGTTTCTCTGTGTGCGTGGCAAGTGCATAAGCCCTTTGGAAATTAAAAATAAATAAATAAATAAAAAGCAAAAAGAAAGTACAATGTTTTCATCAAGAGAGAAAATAAAAATAAAATAGTAGATGGATGCTCTCTTTGTAGAGTAGGCCTAGAGTTATCTTAGGGAAAAAAAGAAACTAGTGTCCCCTGGTCCTAAACCATACTTTCTGTCCTGAGTGTGGTGAAGAATATCCCTCCTCCCTCAAAGCTTGAAGAGTTGGCTCTTGCTCTGTGGACATTAGTTCTAGGTTTTAGGCTCTGATGTCCCCTGGCAACTTCTGTCACTACCTGTTCCCATCTTTGCTTTCAGAAAGCACTTCCATCTACTATCCTCTTAATCCGGGGTCTCCCCCAACCCAGGACATGTGGATAGAATTTAAGGGGTATTTAAACTTGGATGAGGAAAACAAATAGCATCTTTACTTTTGATAATCTTAACTGCAACTTACCATTTCTTTCCAGTATAAATATAGGCAATAGAACGGAGGTAGAACGAGACCTGTAACAGTCAAACATTGAAACTGTAGGCTTTTCTTTTCTTTTCTTTTTCTTTCTTTTTTAATTTGCCAGAGGCACATGCACTCCCCGGAGAGAGACAGAGAGACAGAAAGTGAGAGAGCACCCCCTCCCCATGGGAGATGGCCGCACTGCAAACCCTTCTCCTCTGATTTTCTCTCCTTTTGGGATTTAGGGAATGCAAACACATGTGTCCAGTGCATTTCTCAAGTTACTGATCTGGGATTCAAACTGAACAGTCTTCCATGTAGGATCCAGCTGTCTTAACGACCTCGCCACTGGCTGGCCCCACAGGCATTTTCATATGGTATTACTGTGGTTAGAAATATCTCAAAATATTATTGTTGCATATCTTGACATTGAACTTTTGTGGGGTTTTTTTTTTTTTTTTTGAGAGGTTTTCGCTATAGGGCGTGTG
>NW_006198262.1:2691627-2694024 GCF_000334495.1 Tupaia belangeri chinensis
GGGCGTGTGTGCTCGCCAGACAGACAGAGAGAGACAGAGACAGAAAGCGAGAAATCACCCCCCAGGGGGGATGGTCATGCCGCAATCCCTTCTCCCCCATTCTCCTCTTGGGATCTTGGGCACGCACGCACATGCGCCCGGCGTGAGTTTTAAGCCACCAGGTCTGGGACGCGAACCGCGGTCGACTATGTGGGAGTCCAGTGACATAGCCATTACGCTAACTGCTGGTTCCCAAAATTTTGTGGTATTTTTGGATATCCCAGTTGCATACTTAATGTATTAATAAAGAATATATACAGCCATATTAGATGTTTGTTTTATTAATCTTTTGATAATGCACTTCAATATAATTGGTTTCATAATAATCCTGTGTGCATCTTAGTCTATGCACTATATATGTTCTGAGGTTTCCATAAGGGGACCTCAGAACAGACCTGGCCAGGCACCCATCCCACCCACCTGGCCCAGGTTGGCAGATTCAGGCTGGCCTCCTCCAGGAGTATTCAGGCTTCAGCAAAGACCTCCCTGGTGCAGCACACCCATTGCATTCCGCTAGGTGGCAGCAGTGGGGGGACCTCCTCTGTGGGCTATCTGGGACCCAGTTTGTTCTTTGCCTTAATCGGACTGGCTTCCTCAAACTCCTGCAGGAGAGCTCTAGAAGGAGATGGCCATGAGGATCCAGACAGGCAAAGTGCTGAATCACCCTGGTACCTCTTTGGACCATTGACTAGCTAAAAGACAATTGTTACACTGTGAAGTTAACCTTACAAACATTTCTATGTGGAAGGGAATAGGAAACCCAGATGAAGAGAATGAGGGTCAGAAAGGTTAGATTACCTGTCCAGGATCCTAAGTTAGTAAACAGTGGCACGTGATGTACCCAGGACAAGGCTTGTGTTTTTTGGTACCCCTATATTCTCCTTTCCTGGGAACCCATGGGAGGTGAGTGGGGTAGAAGTCCCATCCTCTTGGGCATCGGCAGGAGTAGAATCTTACAGCACCCAAAAGCCATTGGCAAATATCCTGGAGGTCCCAAGGTGAAGGGCCTGACTGGTAGGCAGCGAGTCCCAAGCCATCCTCCAGCTGCCTGTGCCCTATCTCCCAGTGCCCCCTCCCAGGAAGGCCTCACCTGCTAAGTAGAGGCCACTAAGCCCTCACCCAGGCGGGGTGATTACAGAGCTTACTCCGTTAGCCTCTTTCTGGAACTGCCTTATATGGTTAACACAAAGGATTGCACTAGCATGATTTCTAAGACCCCTGACTTTGCACCTCCCTCAAAGGTATGAGAACTGAAAGTAGGGCTTTGTCCGTGGTTTCTCAAGGAATCACTAAGTCTGTCCTTCTATGGGGTGTTCGGCCCTTGTGAAAGCCTCCCGTTTTCCACAGCGCCCCTCTCCCCCTTCACCCTGCCCCCAGAACTACCACAAGGGCCTTTCTTTATTTATTTACTGTCTTGCAAATAAGCCTAATTTGGTAGACAGGGGAAGTCCTGAAGTGGGGGTCTGGGATACCCTGGTGGAGTCTGTGGTTCCCGGGAGCCCTCAAATAACTCCTTCGGAGAGGACCTGGCCAAGCGGCATCTGCGGATTGATCGAGGAAGGATCGCTAGATCATCAGCCCAGGAACTGTAGGATATTCAGGATATAGGGTAGGGTTGGCTTCTGGCAGAAGCTCTAAAGCTTTGACCAGGAACACAGTTGCTTCAACCGCCAGCGCCCGAGGCAGGGGCCCACACGGTGGGAAAATTAGGACTTCGTAGTAGAAGACCCTTCCTCCAGCCCCTGAAATCCCCCTCTCCCAGCCGGCGGCGTCAGGCAGCTTCGCCGCCGGAGGAAACTTTTCGCTCAGCCCTTGCTCGATGTGCCACTCGAGTCCTCTCTTGGGAACGTCCCCTCCCCAAGTCAGTTCTCTGGGTATACTGGGTACACCCGTAACCGGGTCGGAACCTCGAACTGCTTTGCACGCCATCCGGTTACCGTGGCAACACCATCCGGCGAGGACCGGCGATCCAATCGGAGCCCGCGGCCTCTCTCCAGCCTTTCCCAAGGTGGGGACCGGGACAAGGCCGGGGACGGGTAAGGGGGGGAGGGAAGGAGGCCCCCGCTTATGGTGTCGTCAGAGCTTAGCACAGTACCCTACAGCGAACTGGGCCACTGGGAGGCGAGGGGGCAAGCCGGAGCCGAGACCGGGCTCGGGGCTCGAGCTCCCGTTCGAGGGGCGGGGAAGGCGGGTGACGTGAGCCTGGCCGGGCGGGCGGAGTTGGGACCCGCTTGGAGAGGCGGGGGCGAACGCGCAGAGAGGCAGACGCGCGAAGGGAGGCGGCCGAGCAGCCGGAGCGGCTTTGCGGCGGGCGCGGTGGGCGCGGGCGGCGGGGCCCCGGGATACCCGCGCGCCTCC
>NW_006198262.1:2694168-2694464 GCF_000334495.1 Tupaia belangeri chinensis
GCGGAGCCCTAGGCGGAGCCTCCCGACCCGGGAGCGAGCGAAGGGGAGTCTCGACCGCCCACATCGCAATCGCCCAAACCCCGGGACACAACCGCCCCCTCGGCGCGGGGCTTCTGCTGGAGGCAAGAGCCACGCACCGCGAGACACGCACCGTGCGCGGCAGCGCCGCTGGCGTCCCTCCTTGCCGCCTGGGAGGACGAAGCCGCGGATCCTCAGACCCTCGCCGCGCGTCGACTACGCCGGAGCGCGCTCCGCCTAGCCGCTGCCTTTGCTGTGTCGCCCCGGGAGCGGGGCCA
>NW_006198262.1:2694661-2721206 GCF_000334495.1 Tupaia belangeri chinensis
CGACCGAGAGCCGGAGACCGGCGCCGCGGGACGAAAGCGAGCCGGCGCGAGCACCGCGCAGATGGCCGGGGCGAGCAGGGTCTGAGGCTCCGCTCCACGAAACGTGACCATGTGGATTCAACAGCTTTTAGGACTCAGGTGAGCGACCCAGCTGGCGCCGGGGTGTGTGAAGGTCCGTGTGGGTGCTGGGCTGAGCCGAAGGGGCGCTTTCTTTAATGTTGGAAATAAAGGGACCCACCTCTTTACTTACCGTAAGCGGCCAAGGAAGTGCACCAGGAAACGAGGAGGAGCATCCGCAGGAGCCCTGAGCCTTGCGACCTAGTAGGGAGCGGCCGGTTCTCTCGTGCTCTACGAGTCTAGGGTTCGGGCGGGGGCGCCCGACCCAACAAACCGGGCCACCGGGCTGATCCGGCGCGCCTGCAGCTCCCGGCGCCAGCAGCGCAGTGTCCTGGCCAGCCGCCCCGGCGCGCCTCCTCCCAGCACCTAGAATGAGGCACCGGCCACTGGGCGCGGCGGGAGCAGGGGTTGGGGTTGCCGGGGAAAACCAGCGCTCCAGGCTCTCGGCGAGAGCTTTGCAGGTGGAGTTGGAGAAAATAAGAACACTAACTCACTCCAGACCTTCCCCTTCCTTGGGATCCTGAAGCTGAACTCGGGCTTCTCAGGCTCCCAGCTGCTCACCCAGCTGTTTGCGGGTGACCTCGGGCCGGACGGGTGCGCACAGCTGGCGGGATCTGGGGCGGGAGAACTGGGGCTCAGGAGGAGCGTCGGCAGGCATCCCCCTTCCATACACTCACGCACACACACCCGCGGGCGCGCCTGGGGACTTGTTCGTGTCCCAAACTCCAGGATCGGCCAGAACGGGGGGAGGGGGGGTTCGAGCTTCTAGCCTGTGTGTAGGTGACCAGAAGGACCCTTGTCAGCCAACTTTGCCCGCCCGCCGGGGCAGTCGGGCTTCTCCAGCCCCTGTTTTGACCGACCTAGGGCACACTAAAGCGCAGGGGTCCCCATTTGCGGAGCAGGCTGCCTCAGAACGTCTCCTTCTTGCCAGAGGGCTCAGCGGAGCCGGTGCGTTTGGGTCCCGGGTTGGAACCTAGAGCTGAGAGGACATAGGTGGAGGCGGAGAAAGATAGCGTGCGGTTCCCGAGTTTGTCCACTGGGATGCACTGCGCTCCCGTGTTGGGGACCAAAGGGGCTGGTAGTTGCAGGAGCAGGCAGTCGCCCCCACCCCCGGGGTAAAGCTGTAGGGAGTGGGGCGAAGGAGGGAGGATCAAATGCTCGTCCTGATTTTGAGAAATCGGAAGGGGGTCGAGCATGCCAAATGTTTTCTAACTACCGTTCATTTATAAGACAATTCCACACCCACGGTTAAATACTGTTGAACACATCTAGTGGAACCCGGCAAATGTTTTTATTGGCATTCTTTCTCCTGGCGCCGGTTTGGTTTCTCTGTGAGTTTTAAGAGGTTAATGGTGAAACTGATGGTGTTGGGTATTCGGTGTTTTCTGGGGTTGAATGAGTGTGCTTGGGCTAGATAAGGTTTAGGCTTGGGCTCTTGTGGATGTCCGCAAAATGGAGTGAGGGCAGCTTTGCTGGGATGACCTGGATCCAGGTACCTTGTGGGTCCACTGTCTGCTGTTCTCCCTGTTGTCACAGATCTCAGCTGGACCCCAAGGGCCTTATGAATAAGCAAAAGGGTCCCCACGCTGGCCCCTAATGGGCCTTCAGCTTCTGGATGCCTCCTGAACTGCCCTGGTGCTCCTGATACTTAAATCCTGATTGCAACTTATTTGAACAGACTTTTTTTTATTATTGTGAAGTTGCTAGATTTAAAGATTAGTGCACTTTTCATAAGGGGAAAGGAGAGCAAATGTCATGGAAAAAACCTCTCTTTTGGTTCAAAATTCACTAAAATAATTCCTCTAAAGCATTCTCAAGTAAGATTTTGGGATTTTGCTTTTGGAAATAGTTCTCTTGATGATTTTGAAGTTTGATCTTTTGTTCCTACCCCACGCCCACCTCCATGTTAGCACAGGAGACTTTCTGTAAGTGCCTATCAGGATGAGCTGTCAGTTATTTGGGATCCTGATGGGAGAGCTTTGTCTTACCTGGTAGTGTTGTCTCCTGGCCAGGAAGCAGGCCTGTGCAAGGGGATCTGGGTGGTTTTGTATCACATCGGGCACACAGAAACTGAGAGCAGTGACTGCTTGCTTAGGATCTGGAAATGCATTCTTTCTGTCAAGACATCCCCTCACCTCAGCCACTCCAAGGCTCCCCAGGTGAGCACTGGGTGTCCTGCTGTCAAGCTTGGTATCTGGTTAGGACAGGTAGACACTGAGCCTCCAGTAGAGGTGACAGAAGACAGTGCTGGAAGAGGCTTCTCAGCTCGGCTTCCGAAACAAAGTCTAAGCTTGATTATTTCCTTCTGCGTTGGAACTGAGCTGTACACAGAGCATTTTCTTTTTATGAGAGACAAACAGCTTAGTCGTACTGAGCTGCTTTTATGTCTTCTTTTTGGTGTGTGTATGGTGGTAGTTGTATCAAAGCTCCAAAGATACTTTCCATTAGCTAGAAGAAAGGTAGCCCATGAGGGAGACCCAGTAGTTTAATGAGTTGTGTTGTCGCTCACACTTAAGGAACTTCAGAGCAGCTTGGGGGGCTGTCTACCCAGTGAGCAGCCCAGGGTTTGGAGTTTAGCCACCTGGTCCAGCAGCCTTGCCTGCGGGCTGTGAATGTGTAGCTTCATCAGGAGCTGGGAGCACACATTTGGTAGGCTATGCTCAGGACTGTGATCCCTAACAGACGGCCACAGGCTCCTTTTCAGGCCAAGTCCCTCGGGATCACTCCATCTGTTCTCCCACCCTGCGGTTTCGTCTCCCCTTCTGTTTGCTCTGGGTATGTATAAGGACATCTCACAATTTCTTGAGCCTTCACTATGTATGTGCTACATGTTTGGTGCTCATAGCAGGGATCTACTGATTTGGCTGTCACCATCCACTCTGTAAAACCCCCCAGCAGCTGGGGCTGCGCTTCTGAGCTTCTGTGGGTGAAGTCAAAAGCTTCGTCCACAAACACTGCACTCCTGGTGAATCCTGGCTCGCGTGATTTCCAGCTGCTGCTACTAAATTGATTGCAACTGGAATCCATCTAGTGTTAGAGACTGTGATACTCATAAGGGACAATAATGCTCAAATACATTGCAAATTCAAATCTTTCATTGACATCTGTACATCGTCCTCCCCTCATGCTTACCCCCACCTTTTGGTCCACTGTCCAGCCTGAGGAGTGGGTATCAGACAACTCCCAATGTGTCCCTACTGTATATTTATTTTAATCACCTACTTTCTTTTCTCTCTGCATTGGAGAGGAGAGCAGGGGAAGGCAACTCACACGCTAAGGCTGCTCATACGCTGAGACAAGCTCCACGCCTCCCTGTGAAGTCTCTCTGGGTCCCTGGAGAGGAGACAGCTTGCTTCCCCCACTGCTGCACTTGTATCCTATCTCAGCCTCACCATCCCTAGCCCCAGCCCCAGCCCCAGCCTCTCTGACCTGGACACAAAAAAGGTGTTGGCAGATGTGGCTGCCCGTGCTTCCTGGGACCTACATTTCCCTGAGCTTTTTGTGGGAAAACCACAGGCTACCTGAGCATACTGATGGGAGTGCACCTGGTTGCCATGAAGCTGATAAACACAGAACCCTGACCCCAAGACTGCTGTGGCCCTAGAGCCCAGGGACTCTTCTCTGGGGTTACATAAGAGTCCTCTGTTTTAAGTACGTAGTTGCCAAGTTTTCTTCAAAGGGTTACAAGTCAGTAGAGACCAAATTGATGTAAAGATTAGCTTTGGAAAGCCAAATATATCCTTGATCTAGATTTTCACGTTTGAAGTCTGGCTTGAGAGGGTTTCTTCTGCCTGATGCCAGTCAGACACGTGGGTGGGGTGGCAGGAGCGGGGGCTTTCTGGGGCCAGAGCAGACGAAAGCGGTACAGCCAGCTTGGCTCTGTCTTCCTCTAAGACCCCTTCCAGGAATTCACGGGAGCTGGGGAATCATGAGACCGCGAGAGGGGAGTGGCGGTTACATAACTCAGATTAACTCTCAGTTAATCTGCCTTGAATAGAAAGTCAGGCGCAAGTGTGTCCCTACCAGAGCTCCAGGGGTCCTCAGGGGTGTCCCTGAGCCCCCTGCCATTCATCCGCACCTGGGCTGGGTTCAGATCTGGTCCCTAGAGGAAAATGGGCTGCGCTGGCTTCCTTTTACCCCAGCAATTATCAGCCGAGAACCATGGGTGCATCTACAATGCTAGGTCCTGTAACTCTTTCCAAGTACTGTGGTGAGGACACATCCCCTACTGCTGCTGGGAGAAGCCAACAGCTGCTTAATGGTTTTCCTGGAGCCTCCTATCCAGGCCTGAGCTAACTGGGATGCCACAGCGCAGGGAAGTGACTCTGAGGAACTGTAAGGGTTCCCACTTGCCTCTCCCTTTGCAGAGGGATCTAGGGATAAGAGGCTAGATAGAAGTCCACTATTTGTGAGATCCCAAAAGTTGATGCTTGTCTCCAGAGAGCCCAGAGAGGAAAGCAACATGTCGGAAATTGTGTGTTTGCAATGGACAAGAGCTTCCTGCTTCTGGACCAAGTGGCCAAGGAGGGAGGGACTCAGCTGTGTCTATATTTGCATTCAATACCAGTGCACTTTCTTTACCCCCCCCACAAAACAAGAAATTGGTGGACAAACCTGGATTCATCCGGATTTAGCCTTCCCTGCTTAACCTTTACTGTGCTTGTTCTATTCACTGTAGTTCTGTTTATTGCACTTTCTCCAGAGTGACTAGCTAATGAGGGCTGGGATGGCAGGGCTCCTCTCTCTCCTCTCAGCCTCCCCAGGCCCTCCTGGGCAGTGGACAGTTGCTGGGCAGTGTGGTTCCTAAAGCTTTGCTGCTTGCTCTCTTTAGAGATGTGGCACTGTTCCTTCACCTGCCTGTGTGACCTCGGGGATACTAGAAAGGGGCAATGAGAGCAGGAACTGGTAGCTGGCGGTGGTGATAAGGGAATGTGTACATTAGGGAATGCTCAGGAACCTGCATGCCAGCATCCTGCTTTGCACTGGAGAGGAGCCCATGGTCCACAGTCTTAGAGTCCCATGGGAAGGGACTGTGTTTCATTTTGATTTGCTTCTTGAGAAGAGTGTCTGGTGGATAGTAGATGTTCAGGAAATGTGTGGATCAGCCAATGTGTCTACGTGGCATAGTGCCCCTAATGTTCCAAGTCCTGCCTTTGTGCCCACTCCTCCTGATTGCACTGAAATCCAGTAAAGAATTTATAGCCTTAGGCCCTGTCCTGCCCCAAATGGATAAAACTACTTTGCAACCTGGCTTATTTGGGGAGAGGGAAGGGGATGCCACAATTCCACCATTAGAGATGTATTCCTTCGGCTTGAAGAATTAGTCACAATTGGAATACAGACATATTTGGCAAAAACTATCCTGTCAAACTCTTGAATCATTTTAGTTCAGCATGCATGATAGTGTAAGATTTTTAACTGTCTGGGAGGAAGGATGGGTGTGGATAGAAAGAGAACATAGAGGTGCCACTGGTCTGGGAGTGAAGTAGGGGAGGTAAGGTGCCACCAAGGGGGACACAGAAGGGAGGATGGACTTGGGGCATCAAGGCAAACTTACTGGCTTTACAGTGGCCCTTGTCCTCAGCTATCTCAGGGACAGGGACCATCTATTTGCCTACTAAGGAAAGATTAGAAAAAGGGCTGGTTCATTCGGTAGAGAAATCTGACCAGTGCGTAAGTCTTTTGGGGGCGAAGAGGTTGTTGCAAGCTTATCTAATTAGTTGTGACAAGAATACCCCTGCCTATCCCAGATTAGAGCAACAAGATTTGCATTGTACTTGAATAAAAACAGCTTCTTTAAGTGCCTTTTGTAACATCGAGAAACTACCCAATCTCTGTTTTTCATTTATTCCTCAGTTCATGTGCACTTAGGGATCTGCAACCATGAGCAGATGCCATGGTGAGACCCAGAATGAGCAGATTTCTGCCCTTGAAGACTTTGTAGTCCAATAACAGAGGGTGAATATCCAGGGAAAAAATACTCTTATTAGCCAGGGGTGATGGTATGTGCCTGTTGTCCCAGCTGGGAAGCTGAAGAGGATAACATGATAATTCTGACTTAAAAAACAAAATGAACAAAAGAAACTCTCATTAGGGTAAAGACCAGCACTGTCCCGTAGAAATACCATGTGGTCCACATTTATATTTTAAGATTTCCCAGTAGCATATTAGAAAAAGATGAAATTACTTTTAATTTTTTTGGGGGGGCATAGAGGTTTTTGTCTTAAGGCACATGTGCTCACTGGAGAGACAGAGACAGTGAGAGGGAAAATGAGAACCACTCCCCTCCC
Organism: Tupaia belangeri chinensis; assembly: GCF_000334495.1. Taxonomy (NCBI): domain Eukaryota; kingdom Metazoa; phylum Chordata; class Mammalia; order Scandentia; family Tupaiidae; genus Tupaia; species Tupaia belangeri. Next base: position 2,701,069 of record NW_006198262.1, read on the forward strand.
CAGGGTTGGGGGGGAAGGCATGCTACAGTCTTTTCTCCCCCATTCTTCTCCAAGGACCTTGAGCATGCGCACACAGGTGCCCAGTGTGTATTTCAAGCCACTAGTCTAGGACTCGAACCATGGTCAGCCATGTTGGAGTCCAGTGACATAATTGCTATGCCCTCTGCTGGCCCCATTAATAATGTATTTCATTTAGCCCAAGGTATTCAAAACGTTATAATTTTAGTATAATATTGGCCATTCACACTTACTGGGCGCTTTTCACACTGGTTTGTAATGTAGTGCTTTGAGGACCAAGAGTGGGGTCCTCAAAGTGACAGAAATCTGCTCTCTTGTAACAGAGAATCAGGTGCTTTCTGAGGTCAGGGTAGTGGGATCAGTTTTTGAAGAGGGAGAACTATCAAGTGAAAGAGCAAAACAGAGGCTGGGCCACCTGCCAGAGGGAGAGCTGGCCTCCTAGGGAAATGTTTCTGTCATCCTTCCCTGAATGTGCCCCAGACCCAGCACCATGTTTGGACCAAACAGGTCCTGAATGAATACACATGGGATGAGGCACAGACATCCATGCTGGCCTTCCTGTACTGCAGGGTGCACAGATTCACCTTCGTCCTGGCCCCTACAACCCAGCATCTATCACAGAAGCTCCGAGATTCCTGGCACCTTGTGCTTTATAGGAGGAGAAGAGAAAGTGAATGGCTGAGGCCTGGTTTGAATGAAAAGTCTAAGGAACATTGTACCAGAAATATGTGTGTGCAGTTGTGTGTGTGCTTGTGTGTGTGGATGTGTTGAGTGTGGTGTGGGTGTGAGTGAATGTGCATGTGTGAGCATGCATGTATGAGTGTGTTGTGTGTACCAGGGATTAGTTGGAGGAAGTGTGGGGTTGTGCATGTGTGATGTGTTTGTGTTCAAGAGTTTAAGAGCCAGTGTGTATCAAAGCATTTATTATCAGTGACTCTGTCACCAGACAAAGAAATCAGTTTTTAAAACAAATCCTGCCTGCAGAAAAAATCTTGCCGTTTTTCATAGGACTCAGATTCTGTGTAAGAAAGCATGGAATAAACCGCAGGCAGAACATGGCTACTGACAAGGGCTGATTTCAAGTGGGCTGAGGTGGGGGATGCTTTTCGTCATTAGGAATGGACTCTTGTGATTTAGAAGAAGTACCCTGGCATTGACAAGCTTGGAGCACCTACTAAGTGCAAGGCCTCACCACCTGTCATGACCACCAGGCAGTGGAGCATGAACTGTGAAATGAGATAAGCACATGCGATGCCCAGTGTTTTTAAACAATGGTTTTATGGCATGTCTTGGGTGATCACTGGTTTCTAAACATAATGGTTTTATGGCATGTCTTGGGTGATCACTTGTGGCTACCTATTTTTAAATATTAAAGTGAAGAATTTGTATTGCAGGACTATTCTTCAATGTGGAAGTTTAATCTAAATTGAACAGCAAATCCTATTCTCTGAAATTGCTCTTATTTTGATCTGATTTAAATTATTTGAATGCACTGACATAGTTAAGCAGGGCACATATTCCTTCTGAGAGCCCTCCATTTTCAAACTTATGGAATTTGTGAGTCATAGAATAACAGATCAAGTAGTTTTTTCCTATCAAATCTGATGCTGCAACCTCCTCAAAATAATATATGTGTTCTATTATTTGTGAAAATTTTAACAAAAGAAAGGCGAAGAGGGCAACTAAAACATCAGTGGCTCCAGGAGTGGAATTTCAGGAGGTAGAAAGATCAGTATTGATTAATGAGCCACAGTGTACCAGCGGCTGTGCAGAGCATTTTTATTCATTTCTTGGAATCTCTGGTCTAAAACAAAAACAAAAACAAACTGTTTAGATTGGAAGAAGGGAAGATCACACTGGGAAAAGTCTAGCATCAGGTAAATGCTATTATAAAACTAACATTCTCTCGTTTATGAAGCTAGTATTACTTTGATATCAAAACCGAAGACAGAACAACAAAAGAAAATAAAAGTAAACCAAAAAAAAATTTTTAAAACAATTATTTTATTTAACTTTATTTATTTTTATTTTTATTTTTATTTTTATTTTTATTTGACCAAGAGGGATAGAGCAAGAGAGAGAGAGAGGGAAAGTGAGAAAGGAAACCATCAGTTCTGGGACTCAAACCACAGTCAACCATGTGGAAGTCCATCACCCTTAACCACCATGCCAACTGCCGGCTCCAAAGTAGGCAAAAAAAAAATTCTTAACAGAATATTAGAAGATACAATTCAACAACATGTATAAAGAAGTATATACTATGGCCAAATGGGATTTATTCAGTGGATTCAAGTATGGTTTAATATTTGAAAATCAATCGGTGCACACTACCATATTAAAAGGCTAAAGGAGAAAAAAACATACAGTCTGGAGCCAGCAGGTAGCGTGGTGATTAGGTCTCTGGACTCCCACATGCCTGACCACAGTTCAAGTCCTAGACCTGGTGGCTTGTTTTCTCAGTTTCCTTCTCTTTTTTCTCTGTCTCTCTCTGGTGAGCACATGTGTCCTGCAGAAAACTGAAAAATAATACTAATGAATAAAATTAAATGAATAATTCTTTTAAAAAAAGAAAAAAATATGCAGTCATATCAATTGATGCAGAAAATGCATTTGATAAAATTCTACATATATTTATGACAAAAACTCCCAGTAAAATAAGAACAGAGGGGAACGTCCTCAACTTTTTAAAGAACAATTACACAAACCTGCAACTAACATTGGTATAAATGAGAAATTAGATGGTTTTATCCTTACATCAGGATAGTAAAGGATGTTCACTCTCATTGCTGTTATTCAAGATAGTGAAATTACAGCTAGTGCAAAATAGGAAGAACAGGAAATAAAAGGCATCCAGAAAGGAAGAAACAAAATTGTCTCTATTAGCAGATGATTTGATTGTGAACATAGAAAATACTGTGTCATTTATAAAAAACTGGAACTTATAAGAATTAAGCAAGGTTGTAGAACATAAGATAAATGTCCAGAAATCTATTTTATCTATTAGCAGTGAACAAACCAACAGTGAAGGGAATAATACAGTATGAATGGGGCCGGCATGTGGCATGGTGGTTAAGGTGTTAGACTCCCACATAGCTGACTGAGGTTCAAGTCCTGGATCTGGCAGCTTGCTTACACGTCCGGGAGCTCACAGTTTTCTTTCTTTTTCTCTCTCTCTCTCTCTCTCTCTCTCTCTCATTCTGGTCAAATTTAAAAAAAAAATGATGGGACCAGCAGATGGCATAGTAGTTACATTGTTGTACTCCCACATGATTGATCATGGTTAGAGTCACTGACATAGTGGCTTGAAAATCACACTGGATGCATATGCATGTGTGTCCAAGATCCTGGGAGGATAATGAAGAAGAAGGGATTGTGACATGGCCATCCCCCTAGGAAGTGATTTCTCACTTTCCCTCTCATTGTCTCTATGTCTCTCCCTCTGGTGAGTGCATGTACCCTAAGGCAAAAACCTCTAAAGAAATAAGGCTGATGAATACAATTAAATAAAACAATTCTTTTTTTTTTTTTTTTTTTAAAAACATATTTGGGCACTACAAGGTGCATGCACTTGCCAGAGAGACAGAGAAACAGAGAGTGAGAAATCACCACCCCCCGGGGGGGATGGCCACTCTGTAATACCTTCTCCTCCATTCTCCTCTTGGGATTTTGGGCATGTGTTCACATGTGCCCAGCATGAGTTTCAAGCCACCAGATTCAGGAATTGAATTACTCTCGGCCATGTGGGAGTCCAATGACATAACTATTACTCCATCTGCTAGTCCCAAATAAAATAATTCTTAAAAACAATAATTACAATCACTCAAAACAGAGCACCTTTAGGTATAAATCTAACAGAATATGCTATGCCGAGAATGACAAAATGTTGATGAAAAAAATCAAAGAAGGTCTAAAGAAATAGATATACCATGCTCATGGATCAGACATGTTGACATATTAAAGATGCCGGTTCTCCTGAAATTGATGGAGGTTTAACACAATTCTTAGTAAAATACCAACAAGGACCAGCAGGTAGCATAGTGGTGAAGGCACTGGATACTTTGTGGCCAACTGTGCAGTTCAAGTCCCAGACCCAGTGGCTTGAAAAACATGTGTTTGTGTATGCATCCTCAAAATCCTGAGGAATTGCCACATGGCTATCCACCCTGGGGGGTGATTTCTCACTTTCCTCTCTCTTTCTGGAAAACATATTCACCTCATAGAAAATCAAATGACACCAAAAATAGCTCAGTAAGAGTTTTGTATATAGAGATAAAATTATTCTAAAATTCTTATATAAAGACAAAGGAACTGGAAGAGCTAATTATAAGATTTATTATATAGTTACAGTAATCAAGACTGTAGTGTCATTGGAGGAATAGACACAGATCAATGAAATAGAGCAGAGGATCTATAAATAGACTAAACCTTCACAAATATGCCCATATGATTTTTGACAAAGGCACAAATCCAGTGAAGGGCAAATAACATCTTAACATTTTCCACAAATGGTACTGGAGAGATGGACACCCATAATCAAAGTAAAACAAATTAAAAAATCCTTAAGTCTCACACTTTATTTAAAAAATAATTGAAATAATTAAATATAAAATGTAAAATTATAAAACTTTTATGAAAAAAGAAAGAAAAATGTCAAGATCTAAGTCAAAGAAGTTTTAGACTTACCACCAAAAATATGATTCTTAAAGGAGGAAAGTAATAAACTAGACAGGATCAGAATTAAAATTAATTATTATCATTATTATTATTAAATATTGTTAAAGACTGTCTTTAAAAGATGGCAGAAGCTGGTGGCATGGTGGTTAAGGCAGATGGATCCCCAGGCTGACTGCATGGGTTGAGTCCCATGGCTTGAAAAATATGCTGGGCTCATGTGCGTGTGTGTTCAAAATCCTGAAAGGGAGAAATGGAGAAGGGATTGAGGTTGTGACCATTCCTCATGGTGGCAGTGGTGTGTGGGAGGGTCTTATTTCCTCTCTCTCTCTTTCTCTGGTGAGCTCATACACTCTCTGTCAAAAATTTAAAAGGAAAAAAAAAAAGGATAAAAAGCAAGGTACAAAAGAGGTTCCCATCCCCATGCCATGAACTAGTACTGGTTCATGGCCGTTAGGAACCAGGCTGCACAGCAAGAGGTGAGTGGTGGGTGAGTGAGTGAAGCTTCAGCTGTATTTACAGCTGCTCCCCTTTGCCCACATTGCCCCCTGAGCTCTGCTTCCTGTCAGACCAGCAGTGGCACTAGATTCTCTTAGGAGACCCCAAATGGGACCATCTAATTGCAGGAAAACAAGCTCAGGGCTCCCACTAGTTCTGCATTATGGCAAGTTGTGTAATTATTTCATTATATGTTAAAATGTAATAATAATAGAAATAAAGTGCATAATAAATGTAATACATTTGAATCACTCAAAAATCATCCCCCTCACCCCTCAGTGCATGGAAAAATTGTCTTCCACGAAACCAGTCCCTGGTGCCACAAAGGTTGGGGACTGCTGAGGTACAGAGTAAGAGCTAGTATTTCCACACTACACACCTGACAAAAGAGTAATATCTAGATTACATAAAGAACTTTCAAAATTCAACAATGAAAAAAATCAAACAATCTAATTAGAAATAGGTGGAAGGCTTGAAGGAACAGTTCACTTAAGAGGATATTTAGATGGCAGAAAAGCACAGGGGAAGATGTTACAATGAGATGTCACTACCCTCCTATCAAAATGGCTAAAAAGAATTGACAATATCAAATGCTGACAAGGATATGGAAGAACTAGGTCACTCATACATCACTGATGGGAAGGTAAAATGTTACAGCCTCTTTGAAGAGCAGTATAGCATTTCTTATGATATTAAACATCTAACCACCATACAATTGAGCATTTTACATCTCAGCATTTATGCCATAGAAATGAAAATTTATGTTCACACTGAAATGTGCATATTTATAGCAGCTTTATTTGTGATAGCTCTAAACTAGAAACAACCCAGATGTCTTTCACTGGATGAGTAGTTAAACAAGTGTGGTATATCCATACCATGAAATACTACTAAATAATAAAAATGAAAGAACTATGGATACACCCAGCAACCTGTGTGAATCTCCAGGAAATTATGCTGTGAAACAAAAAACAAAAAAACCAGTCCCAAAATGTTACATACTGTAAGATGTAGTTCCGTAACACTGAGATGACAAAATTACAGGAACAGAGAATAGATATGTAGTTACTGAGGTCTAAGAGAGCGTAGGAAAAGGAAGGGAAGAGGGTATGGTTATTAAAGGACAATGTAAAGGATTCTTATGATGATAGAACTGTTTTCTAACTTGATTGTATCAATGTCAATATCCTATTTATGATGCTGTGCTATAGTGTTGCAAGAGATTACCACAGGGGAAACTGAGTAATATACCATCTCTCTGTATTATGTCTTACAATGCATGTGAAAAACTAAATGAAAAGTTTAGTTTTTATTTTTTTTAAATACAGCTCACATTTTCTTCTTACCTATCAGAGATTAGCCCCAACTGATTGGGGTGTGTGTGTTTTATTTCTTCAGGGGACATGTACTTGGATTTAACAGTAGTCACAGGTAATGTAGAAATGAAAAAAGGGGGTTAACTGGTGGTTAAAGCAACTGGATCCCACATGGCTGACCATGCAGTTTGAGTCCCAGACCCAGAAGCTTCAGAAACACACTGGACACCTGTGTATGCATGCCCAGAATCTCTACAGGAAGGAGGAATCTCTAGAGGGGAAGGGGTTGTGGACTGACCACGTGGCATGGGGGATGCTTTCTCACTTTGTCTCTGTCTGGTGAGCACATGTGCCCTCTGGCAAATTAAAAAAATAAAAGAAACGGGAAAAGAGGCAAAATATTACTTTATTAAACTTGCTCTGTGTGTTATCTGCCTCACTTTTTTAGAATGCAAAATACAGCAGCATCTGAACGTGCGGTGCTGCTAATGTTAGGAGATCCATCATCAGTGACAGTAATAAATGACCTAGTGCATAATTATTGGATAAGAAGAGCTGTCCAGGTCTGTACGTAAATCAGGTCAGCTCTGAAAATAGAGCAGCCTTTTTGGGGTCAGCCCCACTTTCCTACCTGGGCTCGTAGGATGATTCCAAGACCATGCTCTGAGGATTTTAAGCCAAACACAAAAGCAGTTGGTTTCTTTTTTTTCTTTTTCTAGATGAGTAAAACACGAGCTGTGAGTCTGTGAAGGCAGATACAAGCTTGTGGCTTGGCTGTCATTGCTTCATTTTGGTCTTTGTAATAAAAGAACTAGAGAGAGAGCGGGAGAGAGAGAGCACACGCTCTATCAATACTTGTTGAATGAAGTGGAAGGGAAGAGGGTATGGTTATTAAAGGACAATGTAAAGGATTCTTATGATGATAGAACTGTTTTCTAACTTGATTGTATCAATGTCAATATCCTATTTATGATGCTGTGCTATAGTGTTGCAAGAGATTACCACAGGGGAAACTGAGTAATATACCATCTCTCTGTATTATGTCTTACAATGCATGTGAAAAACTAAATGAAAAGTTTAGTTTTTATTTTTTTTAAATACAGCTCACATTTTCTTCTTACCTATCAGAGATTAGCCCCAACTGATTGGGGTGTGTGTGTTTTATTTCTTCAGGGGACATGTACTTGGATTTAACAGTAGTCACAGGTAATGTAGAAATGAAAAAAGGGGGTTAACTGGTGGTTAAAGCAACTGGATCCCACATGGCTGACCATGCAGTTTGAGTCCCAGACCCAGAAGCTTCAGAAACACACTGGACACCTGTGTATGCATGCCCAGAATCTCTACAGGAAGGAGGAATCTCTAGAGGGGAAGGGGTTGTGGACTGACCACGTGGCATGGGGGATGCTTTCTCACTTTGTCTCTGTCTGGTGAGCACATGTGCCCTCTGGCAAATTAAAAAAATAAAAGAAACGGGAAAAGAGGCAAAATATTACTTTATTAAACTTGCTCTGTGTGTTATCTGCCTCACTTTTTTAGAATGCAAAATACAGCAGCATCTGAACGTGCGGTGCTGCTAATGTTAGGAGATCCATCATCAGTGACAGTAATAAATGACCTAGTGCATAATTATTGGATAAGAAGAGCTGTCCAGGTCTGTACGTAAATCAGGTCAGCTCTGAAAATAGAGCAGCCTTTTTGGGGTCAGCCCCACTTTCCTACCTGGGCTCGTAGGATGATTCCAAGACCATGCTCTGAGGATTTTAAGCCAAACACAAAAGCAGTTGGTTTCTTTTTTTTCTTTTTCTAGATGAGTGAAACACGAGCTGTGAGTCTGTGAAGGCAGATACAAGCTTGTGGCTTGGCTGTCATTGCTTCATTTTGGTCTTTGTAATAAAAGAACTAGAGAGAGAGCGGGAGAGAGAGAGCACACGCTCTATCAATACTTGTTGAATGAAGTTGGGTATTATACAGTGGGAAGCCTGTTTTGGATTTGGCTGTGAGCTTCTGAGATCTTGCCAGCTATACCTGTTATTTCTTTTTCTGTCTTTTCATACCCATATAGGAGATGTTAGAACTAATAGTACTTCTAGGCCTTTCTGCATATAACCCTGACTTTATGCAAAGTGATCCAGTTGTGCTAAATGATTCAACCACACTTCATTGTCTCTGTCCATTCTTTTGATCCTCATCGTGACTCTGCAAGGCATGTATTATTGTTTCTATTTTATATAGGAAGGAACTGAGGCTCAGAGAGTTTAAGTAAGTTTCCCAAGGTCACACAGCTCCCTAGTGGGTGAGTTGGGGTTTGAAGGATTCCAGGCTCCATAAAATACAGTCCCATTCGTGTTTTATATATTGAGTTGTTGGAAAAGTCATGACACATTTTTCTATGTTTTTCTATGCCGAAACACACTGTGACTTTTCTGACAACTCAATGAAATCTACTACTTCTCATTCTCTTTATTAAGTTGTACTTTGGGAAAAATAAAACAATTCTAAAACAGCAACAACAGCACTGAAGTCAAGAAGGTCCTGGCTGTGATATCAAGTCAGCACTTCACGATTGTGTCCACGTTTAGTGGACTCTACAATCCCTGGCACCCAGTTTTAGGTAAGTTTTATAGTCGAAATGAGAGATTATTTTACAGCAGAAAATTAATGGAATGTCATGGAGAGAGGAAAAGAGATCTATGACACAGATACTCCTATTCAATCTATTCAATAATTAAAAATAAATATGTCACCAAATCCAAGGAGGCTGCTCTTGAAAGCTCTCTTGAGATTAAACTGTAGAAATTAATGAATGGTTACACTGAGAAAGCTGAGTTTAGTAGAAGTCTGGGTAATAAGAATTACCCTCCATTTGTGTGTGTGTGTGTGTTGTGATATAATTTACATACCATAAAATTCACCATACTGATTGTGCCATTCAATTACTTTTATAAACCATCACCATAGTCCATTTTAGAACATTTCTATCACCTCTAATATGACTCTTTTGGTATTACAGTTAATCTTTATTCTTACCGGCCTCAAGCAAATACTAATCTGACCTTGGCTCTATAGATTTGCTTGTCCTGGGCATTTCCCATAAATGGAATCATGCAGTAAGTGGTCTTTTTTTGTGTGGCTTCTCTTACTCAGCATGTTCTTGAGGTTTGTTTAGGTGGCAGCATGTGGCTCTGTTTCTTTTTCATTCCTGAGTAGTAGTCCATATCATGGACATACCACAGTATATCCATTCACCTGTTGATAGACATTGGGTTGTTTCCACTTTGGTACTGCTATAGACATTCAGTGCAAGTCTTTGTACAGATGTTGTTTTCATTTCTTCCTCACTTTATTTTGTAACCACAGACACAATGCTTTAGAGCTTACGAGAAACTCCTGCTTATGTTGGATCACTGGGACAGGTGTCTCATATTCCACCTTCAGTTTTGGATTTGTTCTTTCCTTTTTCTCCAAAGAGAAGAGCTCAATATACATAAGGCTTTGTTTATTTATTAATTTTTATTTGATAAACATGTATTGAGTGTCAAACAGTTTCTACCACAGTGCTATGTCTTGTGGAGATAAAGATAAGTACAAAGATTTTTATTCTGCCTTGGTACAAAGACATTGCTGTGGGAACATTTTGACTCATTAGTAGAAGGGTTCCTAGTCTTTCAGATACCTAGAAGTACAGGGTAGGGTGGGACACTTGACAAGTAGTCTCTTGTGCTTTCTTTCCCTGGGCACAGGTGGCATGGACTATGGAATGCTTCCAGAGCCTGATAGGAAAGACAGTGGTGGTGGAGTAGCCCTGTGACAACAAAAGCCTTTGTACATGGGAGATGCTAATGCCCAGAGAAACAAGTAGGCTGGCCTCTTATATGTAGTTAGGAGGAATGAAGGCATGTTGTCAGGTCTTCCCCCTTAATTGGCTGCAGGATCTCTGGACAGCCCTCTCTTGCTGGGGTGGGTATGAATTGGCCCTAGGAGAGAGGGGTAATTTTGTCCACCCTTGTTAATGTTTCCTTTCCTTTGGGTGACACTTCACTTGATTTCAATTTGCTTTCACCTGGAGCATCTGAGTAAGTAAGCTCACCTTTGGTGACAGAATTCCATAATCATTCTCAGGCTAACTGCAGCTATGATGAAGATGTAGAGTCAGTTTCCTAAATTATTGCCAAGAATCGTCTTAGGTAAAGGTGAAGAAATTACCCATTGGGGCGAGGAGGTGATGTGGTGATTAAGGCACTGGATTGCCACATGGCTAACCATGGTTTGAGCCCAGGACCTGGTGGCTTGCTTTCTCACTTCCTGTCTGTCTCTCTGGTGAGCGAATGTGCCCTATACCAAATGAAAATAATGATAATAAATAAAATAAAATAAATAAATAATTTAAAAATTTACCCATGGGCAGCTATGAGCCTTCTTGGGCATGCAACTACAGTGATTTTTAATGATGTTTTAAAAAGAGTTGCAGTGTCATTTTATTTTATGTGTTAGCAAGGAATCTCCCCAAACCATGAGCCCAGCCTTTGTGACATAAGCCTCGGACTCAGATCCAGTTGAGGACCTTGTCCCTCTTGTTTAGGAAAAAGAAAGGAGGAGGGAAAAAATCCCCACCAGGGATCCAATTTTCTATCACTGCCCCCAACCCCCATCTTTTTTGTAGAGAAAATATTCAAACTGTACCCAGATGCTGAAAAAAGCTGTGCTTCCTGCCGAGGGACATGGTGGCTTTCAGAATGCAAGGATTCTTTAGGGAGCCAATTATGCAAGACAAGAGTAAGCATGTTTATTTTTATGACACTGCGTTTCAAAATCTCAGAAAATGTTGATGGAATGGCCCCATTAGGCGCCCGGGTCCCCCGGCTGCTGTGGCATTGCACCTCATGGGCTCCGCGGGCATTTTGTGGGCTCTTGATGAAGCCCAACACTGGCTAATTTACTGCCCATTACTACCCCGGAGGTCTCTTTGAGCTCTTGCAGCCCCGGGTTCTTTCTCCCTCAGCATTTTTCAGGCTAATTTGATTCTCTTCACAAAAGCCAATGCTCTGGGAAAACCTGCCGCCAGCTCACTCAGCTCATCTGCTTCTCAGGTCTCACACCTGGTGTCCCCGGGGAGGTTGGGGCTGTGGTATCATAGCACTAGCCATCCTGATGGTCCCCTGGCAGGCTGGGTTTGTCCTGGGACCGGCTGGCTGTGGGCGTGACATCCTGATGTGAGTGTGCCCACTGCGTATGGTGCTGTACTGTGCCTAGGGAGGAAAAGAACCCTCTTCTGGTTTTCCAGGAACCCTGAGTATAGTGAGAACAGAGGTGCAAAGGGAATTTCAGGAGCTGAGAGGAAAAGGCAGGAACTCTGGAGCAGTGAGGAAAGCTTCCTGGAGGGAAGGGGAAGCCCAGTGTGCCTGAGGAGGAAGGGACATCAAGGCAGAGGGGCAGTAGCTGCTGTTTATCAAGCACTCACTGTGGGCATGTGTCACAGATGGGGAAGGATGTGGGAGCTCACAGTCATTAAACCGCTAGCCAGGGACTCCCTTAGCCCAGTCTGTAAAGGAGAACAGGTATGCCAGAGGTGGAGCAGGTGCATTTGGGTTAACCCCCAGGAGTTGGCTCTGTGTAGGTGAAGGAAAGGTGTTGGGAGGGAAGGAGGGGAGGATTGGAAATGCCCATGAGGTCCCAGGACTCCCACTTCTATCTTGAAGCCATAGAAAGTCCCAGGGAAAGCACTGTTCTCTCTGCTTTGATGTATTCAAGTGGAAAGGAGGTGGGCAGAAGGGCCCTTGAAAGTCAGGGGAGGTAGCAAGTTATGGTGGCAAGTGGCTGCATGATTCTCTAACTACTTCACTCAGAATTACTCTTGGGACCTCATAGTTCAAGACCAAGTGGGGATGGCAGCCCAACTGGCACAGACCACTCCCTTTCTTCCTCTGTCATCCTTGCTCTGTCTTCACCCTCATACCCCCCTCTCCCACCCTGAGTTTTTGCTCACCCCACCTGCCCAGGAGCTTCATCAGCCTAGAGAAACCAACGCTCCCTCAGGCTGTGGCTCAGTTCCTCATCTCCACCCAATCTGTGCCTCTAAACTTTGATACAAGGCCCTGAGATGTTATGCTATGAGCCACTAGCACCGAGCCAACATGGAGAGTTCGAGTAGAAGGAAGGCCTTTGGGGGAATTGGAGCCCTCCCTAAACATCATCGCTAGGGTGGCCGCTTCCTTTTCCCTATGTGCGGCCAAGCCACACAATAGTAAAGTGAGAAGTAGCCTAGAAAGAGAAGTGAAGTGTGTATGTGTGGGTGTATGTGTAGGTATATGTAGAGATATGGGGAGTGTGTAGAGGTGTGTGTATCTGAGTGTATGTGTGATACATGTGTCCACATATGTGTGTAGTGTGTGTAGAGGTGTTTGTGTTTCTGTGAGTATCCGTGCATATATCTGTTGTGGGAGTGTGAGTGTGAGGCATCAGTGGACTTGAAAATCACCAATTATACATCTCTGCCCTTTTCTTCCATCAGCTGCCAAGCAGTTCAAAAATTTAATTAACAAAATCTCTCAGCAGTCCTTCAAGGTCAGGAAATATCATTAGCCTTATTTCACAGATGGACAAACTGAGGCAAACCAGGGTTAAGCAATTTTCCCAAGGTCATACGAAGTCAGCAAAGTGGTACCTAAGGACTCTGGTGGGAATTTGCCCCGGATTCATGGGCTGTGCCAGACCCACACAGCCGCAGCCCTGACTGGGCAGATGACTGGGGAGAGTGAGGACTCGTTCATCTCTGACTTTGCATTTAGGTCATGACCCGGAGCGAGGAGCCTCTGCCTGGAAGCTGGAGCATATTCAGGACTGACGTCCTGTCCTTCAGGCTGAGCCTTCAGTGGCCACACTTTCTTGTGTGCTCTGACTGTCTTTTATCTCTCACTTTCTTTCTGTGTGAAGCTGAAGTGTGAGACAACTCCCAGATGAGGAGAAGGGTGGGCCTCCTACCTCTTCATCATAGTCTCCTTTACACCTTCTCTTGTTCTAAGACACCTCCTCCCTAACCCTTATGTAGGAATTCTGAATCTCCTTCAGAGTCCCAAGTAGGTGGAATTCATGTCAGTGGCTGCAGGGCATATTTGACCTTCAAAGGAGGCAATCAAACTTAGCCAACAGGAGGGACTGAGACTCAATCAACATCTCTTTGTTTCTTTTAAAATTTAAGGGAGGGCCAACTGGTGGTGTAGTGGGTGGTTAAGGTAGCTGGATCCCGCATGGCTAACTTGACATTTTTGAGTCCCAGACCCAACAGTTTGAAAATTACGGCCGACATGTATGCACATGTGGCCAAAATCCCAAGAATACGATGGAGGAGAAGCATGGCCATTCTCACTGCCTCCCTCTCCCCCTACCCATCTTTCTCTGGTAAGTACATGCACTCTATAGCAAAAACCTAAAAAAAGAGAAAAAAGTGAGCTGAATTCAAATAACATAAAATGAACCTTTTTGAAGTATACACTTTGGTGGCATTTAGTACATTCTCATGTTTGTACAGCTATTATCTCTCTCTAGTTCCAAAACCTTTTCATTACCCCAAAAGGAAACTTTATACTCTTAAATAGTCACTCCTCACTTCCTGACTACTTTCTGTCTCCGGATTGACTTGTTCTGGACATTTCATATCAATGGAATCATACAATCAATACATGACTTTGCATGTCTGCTTTCTTTTATTTCTCATGATATTTTGGGGATTCTTTCACGTTTGTAGCATGAATTTATACTTTGTTCCTTTTTATGACTGAGTGAGTACTGTACCCTTGTGTGGCTGGACTACGTGTTTGTCTGTTCATTCATTGGTGAACATTTGAGTTGTTTCCACCTTCTGGGTGCTATAAATGTCTATGTACAGGTGTTCGTTTAAGTCCCTGCTGATGGTTCTTTGATGTACATACCTAGGTGCCAACAATTTCTGGACCAGGGCTCTTCCCACAGTTGCCAGGGTAGGACACTGCTGCAGTGCTTGTGTGATCTTGGGCAGCTGTCATAGTCTCTCTGAGCCTAGGTTTCCCCATCTGACGAGTGAGGATGTCACTCAGTTCCCCTACTCCCCCATGCCTGGAAGGACAGTGACAGCATAATGTATGCAGGTAGCTGTGTGTGACAGAGCCAACTCAGGCCCCTACCCCCACCCATCACAGAGAGCGAACAGGCCTCCGCTATGCCTGTGCACCTCATGTGGGAGCACTGGGCACGAGGCAGCTGTTCCATCTTTACTCCTAACACATCCCCAGGGAGGAGGCTCGGGTGAGAAGCAGCACTTTTTATAAGCTCTGCACTAAAGAGGGATTATGAGCCATTTTGGGAGTGGATTAAAGCAATTGCCCCTGGGATGAATCTTATTCTCCGTGACTTTTACTTTCCCCTCTTCCTGGACTTCAGAGCTAAGCCATGTGGTCTATTGAAAAATACCTAAGCTGTCGTTTATCCTTTTTGGCATGGTATCAACCTGGCCCCACAGTAACAAGGAACCTGTGACCCAGCCACATACCCTGAACTTGGAGCTTCCCTGGTGACACCCTGGCTTATGAGCCTGTGGCTTTTCACTGAAGAGCAGTGTTCTTGCTGCAACAGAAATATGCTGCCTGCCATCATGGTGGCTCCCTGGACATGGCCTCATCCCTCTGCTCCAGCACCTGGGTGGCTAAGCAATACTGAAGTGGAAGGCCTGGTCTCATCAATCTATGGTTTCCTGCCCTCCAAACCCACATTTTAGGAAAATGTGTAGAAGCAAGGCAAGCTCTGGAATGTATGTTTCCGGGATGCTCTGGAATGTTCCAGAATGTCTTGAAATTTTCAGGAATGATCCAGAATGTTCTAGAAGAGAGAGAAAAAAGCAAATATCAACAAATTAGGTCCATATAGAGGATTTAAGTCTTTAGAAAACATCTTGGGGATGTCTTGGCATGCAAATCATTTGAGCCAATATTCTGTATCTTATCATTACTCCACAGAGATAATGGAGCAATATGCTGGTCTTTTGGAGTTCACATCACACTTTCCTGTGCATTGTTTTCATCATTCTTCACAACAATAGGTAGAGTTGGGTGATTTTTTTTTTTTAAGAGGAAACTGAAGTCTAAAGTGTAACAATGACAATAATATCAGCACTTTGATGACAGTAGTCACAAAAATAGTAATGGTGGCTAATTGTTTTGAGGACATTGTGATGGAGCATGCACAGTGCCCATATCACCTTCCTTATTCCCCATACACTCAGAGCTATCTGATGTGTGGGCTTCATATCTAACAGGGTTCATAGGTTCATCTTTTCTTTAGCACACAGTGCTAGGTGGAGGGGATGGACCCACGCAAGTCTTGTAATCCTTCCCCCAGTGCCCTTCCCAGTTCTGTACCTCATCACACTCCCATTCATCAAAAGATGTTGACATGATGGCATGGAAACTGTTAACCCTGTTTCTAATCTAAAAGATATTGACCCATTATTTTTTCTGCTTTTGTAAATCCAGAGACTGAACAAAATTGACTCCCTGGATAATCAGAACATGTAATCAATGAGAACATGGTATTTTGTGGGGCTGGTTAGAGCCAGCCTTTGTTGTAATGGTCTAACCTGGGGGAAATGCAGACCTCCCACCCAGAGCTGAATCAAGATCATACTTTTGGAAGTGACTGTGCTGAGGCATGCTTTTCGCATCTGGCAGAGTCCTGTGGACCCACACTATTCCTGGGCTTAGATCAGCACGGGCACAGTGGCTTCTGAGAATCACAGGGATGCAGTGAATTATGTAGCATGTGCCTTTAAATGAGGCAGCCAGGTGTCTCCCCAGGGTGTGGATTATTATGGGGGATTATCATAGAACACGCCTGTCTCTGGCCTTCCACAGCTGGACTTTATTGCTGCCAAATGTCACTGAGGTTATTGGACATCAAGTCACTACAACATAAAGGAGCTTGGTATATCGGACAAAAATGAAACCACCACACCACCAGGAGCCTTGCTGGGCCACAGAGGCTGAGCCCAGAATTATATCTCACTCTTGGTGCATTACAATGATGGAAAGCTTTGTTTTTGCATAAGTTTGTCCACATGAGACTGGAATATTTTCTGTCTCTCTTCAGGACTTTGTATTTTGCTTCAGGATAGAGGGAACCTCTCAGCATGGGGGTCCCAGGAGCAGATTGTCTGAATTGAACTCTTCAGGAGGCCCCAAGACAGGCATTTACTGGAAACCAGAATCCAGGGTAGAGACACTTTTGTTGCAGATGCAGTCTTTCTCCAGAACTGTTTCCAGGGAATGGGACTGTGTCTGCCAGGTACACTGCTGGCTTCCCAGTGCGTGTGTCCATGTTTTATGAATGATGTGGTAGGGAAATTGTGAACACCAAGCACATTCCACCTTTATCACTAAAACTATGAATATGATAAGATACCATGCCCCTAAATACATAATCTGACATAGCAAAAGAGACTGTGCAGAGGTAATTAAGGTCACTAATCAGTTGATCCTAAAGGAGAGAGATTGTCTTAGATTATTCTGGAGGGCCCTTGAATGAATGGGCAGAAGTATAAGAGAGAGAGATACAGCAGGGATGGTGGGAATTGTGGTCAGAGACATTTAAAACACTGGAGGGATTTGTTGTGGCATCATAACTGACTTGAAGAGGGATGTAAATGAATCAAGGAGATGGGGACCTCTGTCTTGCAACCACAAAAACTAGATTCTTCTAGCAACTGGAGTGAGTTTGGAAGTGGAGTCTTTTCAAGACTTCCAAAAAGAAACACAGCCCAGCCCATGCCTTGCCATCAGTCCAGTGAGTCCCTGAGCAGAGACTCAACCACGCCACACTGGACTTCTGACCAAAAGGACTGCAAGCCAATACAATGGTGGCATATTAACTGTGTAACTGCTGCGGTGGTGCGATTGCAGTGTTTGTATTCATTTGTTACACAGCAGTAGATACTAATACAGATGAATTAACTACTTAGGTGCCTATGATGGTTCCCTCTCTGTCTTATTTTCTCCTTCTCTGTCTCAACAACACACACACACACACACACACACACACACACACACCTCACTTCCTCTCTTTGCCTTTTCTCTTTAATTCTTCTAACATGGCCCTATCTTATTGGACAAAATAAAGTTGGGACAAGCAGGAATAAGTGAGATGTGGACAGGCCTTTAGCCAGATTCCACTGTAACTCCAGGAGCACTGGACCCAGAACAACAGGTCATGCAGCCAGCAGTGGGCCCCAGCTCTGTTCTATACACAGAATTTCCCACTCTCTCACTGTTCCCTGTGTGGAGGGGTGAGTGGGTTAAGGGTCACCCACTGAGCATTCAGGGATGGTCCCAGGCTGCTTGAACTGTGGGCTAAGACTCACTGACTTAGCCAGGCTGAACTGCCATCCCAGTAGATGTCCTGGCTCCCACTCTCTGGAGCCGAGTCCTGGCTCTACCTCATATCTGGCCAGTAACTAAGTGAATTCACCATCAGCATTTTAGATACGTGATTCCTCTTGCCCTCTCTGATCAAGGCTTTATAGGAATTAAGAATTCTGGGGAGGCATCACTCCTGAGCCAAGAGCAGAGAATCTGGGATGTCTGTGGAATGAATTGTAAACTGCATTACTCCCAGACAGGGCTGCCAGATAGAATACAGGGTACTTGGCTATACTTCAATTTCAACAAATACTTTTTTGGTGTAAGTATATACCAAGTTTTTATGGCATATACTTATACTCAAAACAAAACAAAGCAAAACATAATGTTTCTCTGAAATGTAAATGTAACTGAGGGTCCTGTATTTTTATTTGCTAAATCTGCCCTAGCACCAGAGATTGCAAACAGGCCAAGAGACAGATGAGAGAACAGGGCAATGAGTGGGAGGCAGTCCTGGAGGGAAGGCTTCAGTTAAGCTTCAGTAGCTGTGCTCTAGGTCAGAGGTAAGTAAACAATAGCATGTGGCAGTCTGACTTTGTAAATAAAGTTTTATTGGCCTATGGAGACACCCAGTTATCTGCACATTGTCTGTGGCTGTTTATTTTTTTTTTTTAAAAAAAGAGGTTTTTGCCTTAGAATGTATGCGTTCTACGGGAGAGACAGTGAGAGGGAAAGTGAGACATCATCCCCTAGGGAGGTTGACCATACTGCAGTCCCTTCTCCTCCATTCTCCTCCCAAGGTCTTGGATACGCACACACAAGCACCCAGCGTGATTTTCAAGCTACTGGGTTTGGGACTCTAACGATGGTTGGTCATGTGGGAGTCCAGCGACATAACTGCTACACCATCTGTTGGTCCCTCTGTGACTGCTTTTATGATGCGAGTGTCTTTTTATTTATTTATTTATTTTTGTTTTGCCGGAAGCTGTGTCTGCTCACCAGAGAGAAACAAAGAGCATTTCTCACCAGGGCCTGGTCATGTCACTATCCCTTCTCCTCCCCTACTTTTCCACCGTGTTAGGATTTTGGATATGCATGTACACACACCCACATGTTTTTTAAGCCACCAGGGCTGGGACTTGAATCATACAGTCAGTCATGTGCGATTTGGCTGCCTTAACCATTCGGCTACAGAACCAGCCCTACAGCAGTTTCCCTTTATCTGGGAGGGATACATTTCAAGACCCCCTGTAGAGGCCTGAAACCATGGACAATGCTATATATACTACGTATTTTCCTATATGTATACACACTTAAAAGGTTTAATTAAAAATTATAGTAAGAGATTAGCAACAACAATTAATGACATAGAACAACGATAGTAATATAATTAAAGTTATGTGAATGTAGATACCCTATTGTAGATCTTAGCACCCCTGGCATACAATTTCTTTTCCTTTCTTTATTAAGTTAAGAACTTTAACCCGTTCATTTAACAGAAGCACCTTATGGTTTCTTTTTGACATACCCCAGTTGCCTGCATCATTCCTCTTGCTCTTTGGGGCCGTTATTAAGTGAAATAAGAGTTATTTGAACACATGCACTGTGATATCAAGACAGTCCATCAGATGACTGAGACAGCTATTAAACGAGTAACACTGGCCGTGTAGACAGCATGGATATGCCGGACAAAGGAATGATTCAGGTCCCAGGTGGGATAGAGAGGGATGGTGTGCGATTTCATCATGCTACTTGGAATAGCACTTAATTTAAAACTTATGAATTGTTTATTTCTGGAATCTTTCTTTTTTTCTTTTTGTTCTTTTTTTTTTCTTTTTTTCCTTTTCTTTTTTTTTTTTTTAAGAGAGATTTTTGCTGTAGGGCACACCCTCCAGGGGGAATGGCCACGCCACAATCCCTTCTCTTCCATTCTCTTCTCAGGATATTGGGCATATACGCACATGTGCCCAGTGTGAGTTTTAAGCTGCCGGGTTCAAGACTCAAACAGCAGTTGACTAGGTGGGAGTCCAGCGATGTAACCATTACTCCATCCCCTGTTCCCAGAATTTTTGATTTAATATTTTCAGACTACTGTTGAAAGCAGGTAAGTGAAACTGCAGAAGCAAAATGGCAGATAAGGTGAGGACTGTCGTATAAAGATAGAATTGACTAGTTGTGACGGAGACCATCTGGCCTGCAAAGCTTAGAACATTTGCTTATCTGGGCCTTTTCAGAAATAGTTTGCTGGCTCCTG
>NW_006198262.1:2721237-2742310 GCF_000334495.1 Tupaia belangeri chinensis
GAGGTCAGTACAAAAGCAGAAATGCTGAATGTGGACTGAAAGATTGAAGTGAGACATGAGGGGGAACTTCTGGGGTGGGGGAGCCCTGAAGCCCAACAGCCTGGCAAGTACCAAGAGGGGTTGGCCAGGGCATCGGGTGCAGCTGCAACTGCAGTTCTAGGCTTCTGGTCTCGATGCCTCCCCCTTTCCAAGGTCTGGGTTGGTGAGACACTTTCAATTGCACAGGGGACAGGGTAGAGTAAGCAGGCCACACCCTTCTCTGCCTCCTATCTCATGTTTTGGGATCTCTGGCAGAAAGCTCCAGGCAAACGAAAGCATCCTTTCATCTGCCCGCGCCTATTTCTGTCTCTATGCCTGCCTCTGCTCTTCCTTTCTGACATTCAGCGTTTTCAAACACAGTCTCTGCACAGGGCATGAGTCACGTTGCCGTGTGGCCATGGAGACATCGTCCTGGGCACTGTTTCCAGCAGCTTCCTGCTGGTTTGGGAACACTGCCCCTTTGTCATGAGGTCGAGGGGTCAGAGTGATCAAGATGTGAAGGGAGAGTGGCACCCAGAGCAAAAGCTGTTCTCTCTTCTCCATACTGGACCAGTGATGGGAATGTACTTGTGCAAAGTTACAGAGAGTCATACAATCATCCCCACTTGTGACATCAGCTACATATGTTGACCCTAGGGCTACGTGCATCTCCATTGCCAGCTACAGCATTCAGGGGTCCTAGACCACCCTCAGGCATAAGAATTCTCTAGAAGGACTTGCAGGAGTCATTGAATGATGTTATACTCATGGCTGATGAAAGTCAGCCAAGGGGAGAGAGACACATGAGGCAGAGTCAGGGAGGGCTACAAACAGAGCTTCTGGTTGTCCTCTTCCATGCAATCAGAACACATCACTTTCCTGGCAACATGAATGACAGTCCATAGGGAGCATCACCAACCAGGGAAGCTTCCCTGAGCCTCAGTGTCCACAGTCTGTTGGGCTTAGTCACATAGAACTGGTTGACTTCCCACATGACTAGCCTCAGTCTCCAGGACAACAAGCAGATTCCATGTGACTGTGTGGGCTAGACTGTCTGGTGGCCAGAGAAGGCCCTGGGTGTCACAGACATTCTCATCAGGCAGGACATTCTAAGGCCTGGATGTTTCCCAGGAGCTGAGGTAAAGCCCTCACCTCTCTTGGGACAAAGTTAAATTCTTTACTATACAACATCTCAGTAGGATCCAGTGCCTTGCATTATCCCACTGGTGATGATGATGTAGCCCTTGCCAATTAAATCCTGCCCTGAAAGCCTTGTGGGCAGAAAAGCATGAACCAACAGCATGTCTGAGCATTCTGCAGAGTTGCTACAATGAAGCAGCATGAAGGCCTTTTCCATTTCCTGTGGGGCCGAGACACCCATGTGGGAGAAGAAATCTGTCCTATGTGCTACCAGCTTCGTCTTTGCACAGGGGCAGCTACTGCTGTAGGTGTTTCACTGCTCATTTTATACCCTTCTCCTCCTCTTCTGTGGCTCCTGGGCATATATACTTCACTTGATGGATCCTTGTCTTGTTCATTCTCATTGTCACGGAGACCAGTGGGCACTGGTGTTGCCTCCTTATTTCATTTTTGGTGCTAGTGTATTAGTCACACTCTTCTGATTTCTTCATCTCCAATGCACTTGCTTGTTCTTTTTTCTTTTTTTTTTTTTATAACCAGTTCTAAAAAAAGATGATTTGTGTGAAGAGAGTGAAAATTGAGTTTATTTACGACAAATCAGTAGAATCCAAACTTTGGCAAAGAAACCCAGAAGATGCCACTGGCTTCTGAAGTGCATTTGGTTGCGTCATTGAATGTGAAGTTTCCGGTGCAGCTGGCTTGGTTAGACTCTGACCCCAGCTCCTGTCCTCCTAGGGGCCCAGATTCCGATGCCTGCACCATCTCACCTCAGAAACAGTAAAATCTGTGCTGTTCTTAGGGACTCTGGCTAGTCAGTTTTCAAATGCTGTGAGGCTAAGGGAGAAGCTAGATCTTCCTTGGGGAGTCCAACCCACAGAGTAACTGGACTATGATATAAGGATGGCCAGATGCCCAGCTTGTTTGTTATCTGGGCTTCTGGGATAACACATCCCTCTTCTCTGTCAGTGTCTGCTACCAAAGTAGAGGCAGGCAGCAAAAAAAAATGTTGATTTAAGGATTTGAGGTTTTCAGCTTCTGCATGCCAAAAGGACCTCTAGGATTTGCCTAAGAATGGGGAAAATAAATGCCATAGTGTTGGCTTCAAAAGTTTAAACTAATAATAAAAGCCATCAACAAAATCCCACTAATGTTCTGGTCTCAATTTCACAGGAACTGGGGTGGGGGGGGCAGGCAGGGCTGGACATCTTCTGAAGAGGCCTTCTAAGAATTGGGCTTGGGGCAAGATTTGGGAAGTGAGAGGGAGGGAGGCAAAGACAAGCTCTCTAATGACAGAGGAACACCCTCACATTTGTATTCTTACATCATCCTGGCTCCTTTAGATCAACCTTTTTACTCCAACCTCCTCAACCCCTCCTTGTCCTGCTCCTGATTCCTTCTGAAGAGCACAGCTTGCCCATGCCAGGAAAGAGGCCACACAGCTCAGCTTGCCCATACCTAGGAAGTAGGAGCTTACAAACATCCTAGGAACAGATGATTGTGGACATCTCGACCCACACCCACCACACTCCTTCCTGTTCCTGCACAGAGATGACCAGTTCAGGCTGATAATGCCAGGAGCCATGGAGAGAGCATTCTGAATGCAGACCAGCTGCCTGGCGTGCCCAGTGTTTTTCTGGAATTACTCGTTCTTGTTCCTGTGCTCCAGTGGACATTCCTGCCATCCTGTCACTAAAGGCCTGTTTGAGTTTCTCCATCATACCCCTCTTTCTTCGTAGGCCATTCAGGATCATCTGAAATTGTCTTGTTGATCCTTTAATTTAGACATGCTTGCTGTCTGCCTCCTTCCACCAGGAGAGGGGGGTTCTTGGTCAGTCTGACTGACTCCTGCTGGTATGGCCTGGGCATCCCCATTGGGTGTCCAGATAGGGTCCATTAACCCCATGGATAGAAGATGGTGGAGGGAGAGACAGAAATTGTGGTTAGTGTTGCAAATGTTTGTTCATCCAGAAGGAAAGGCAGCTTGGGAGAGGGGAGACTGGCGGCGGATTAAGGCCATGAGAGCTGACCTCACAGGTCAGGAGGGCTGTCCAGCAGCGCACCCAGACCCCATGGCAGAATGGGAAGCTGTGGGCAGGGGTTGCAGGGAAGCTACGTTTAAACCAAGGTGAACAGTGACATGTTTTCAATAAACATGCAGTGAGGAAATGAGCCACCCATGGTGAGAGTGAGCTTCCCATCAAGGGGGCTTGTAAATCCAGCCTCAGTGACAAGTAGTAGGATAGAGGGGACACCTAGCAGACAGTCAGGGTGGGCTATAATTTTATGCAAGTTCCAGCTTCATAACTGCCCTCCCAAGATTGAGGATTCTGACCTCACACACCACTGCCTCCACAAATAGAGGCTGCCCTGTGCTCACAGTCGCCCTGCTGGGTGTGCTGCTAAGATTAATTGCTTTTGTTTGTAGTAAATGAACTTTTCAAATGGAAGAAGGCCTCACCAGAACTGGCCAGCAGCTTTTCTTTCCTCTTCCCACCAGGGATTCTGCCCCTCTCTAGCCCCTTTCTTGGCCCTTTTGTTATGCCAAGGGAAGGACAGGGAGGGGATTAAGGAGGGAAGGAAAGATTAAAAAGAAATCTAATATTTGAAACCAGGCTCACTAAGGAGTGGGTGCAAAGCCATGGTGTGCAAGAGAAACTCTTAAAATCGGTCAGAGTATATTCTTGTAGAGTGGAAGAGATCCCAGCTAATGTTATAAATAAAATAACTTGGCCTTCAAGTGTGTGCGTGTGTGTGTGTTCAGGTAATCAGGGGCAACAGCTAAATATGAGAGGACATAAAAAAATCTGTGGAGGGCCAGCAGGTAGTGGGGAGGTTAAGGCACTGGGTCCCATATCGCCAACAGTATGATTTAAGTCGCAGACTTGGCAGCTTGAAAAACACTCTGGGCACATGTACATGCATATCCAAAATCCTGAGAGGAGAGTGGAAGAAGAGGGATTGCAGTGTGGCCATCCTCCTTAGGGGTGATTTCTCACTTTCTCTCTCTCTCTGGTGAGTGCACATGCCCTATAGCAAAAACAAAAATGAAAACAGCAGTTCGTGGGAAATGAAATTAAAATA
This sequence comes from Tupaia belangeri chinensis, assembly GCF_000334495.1. Taxonomy (NCBI): domain Eukaryota; kingdom Metazoa; phylum Chordata; class Mammalia; order Scandentia; family Tupaiidae; genus Tupaia; species Tupaia belangeri. The sequence goes on from NW_006198262.1 coordinate 2,725,477, forward strand.
CGAGTTTATTTTGGTGCAAAATTTTTTGAAATCCAGGCATAGTGCTTTTCATAATATGCTTTTTTCATGAAGTTTTTGAAGACTCTGCATATATTTTGTAAATGATAAAAAATGACACATTTGCTTTTCTCTGTCCATTGCACTCTTGAAGCCAACTATTGGTCTCAGTTGGAATGCCATTCCAGTCATTTTCATAAGAAATAGAAATATCAGGTGACCTGGTGTCCTGGTTAGTTGCATGAGCGCCACATTTTCTTGGTGGCATCATGAGAATGAATCGCCCTGGTGCAGACAGGTGGTGAGTACAACAGTCCCCAAGGCAGTGAATTGATACATCTCCCACACGCAGTAGGGACAGCCTTGACTGCAACAGGACATTCTTTTCTCTACTGGAAGCAGCCACATTGATTTACTAGCTTCTGTATGTGACTACAATGTGACCCAAAGTTCATAGAATTCTCCTAGGTTCAGTTGAGAAAGATTGAGTATTTGTAATGCACTTAGAGCAATGTTGGGTAGAAACAAACACTTGAAAGTCTTTGTATCACAGACATCAGTGAACCTGGTCCGGGACCATGCACTCTGTTAATTATTGATTGCTGCTTAACAAATAATCATAAACTCAATGGCTTAAAACAGTACGCATTTATTATCTCACACATTCTCTGGGTTCAGAGTCTGGGCACAACTTAGCTGGATACTATGTTAAGACTGCAGTTGAGATGTTACCCTGAGCTTTGCTCTGGTCGTTGGCTTGACTGGAGAATGCTGGGTGCCTAGGTCTCATGGTTGTTGACAGCATGCAGTTCTTGAGGGCTGCCTGGCTGAGGTCTTCTCTTTCTTGCTCACAGTCAGCTCCTCACCCTGTGGCTCTCTCCATATGGTAGTTCATAACATGCAAAGCCAGCTAGGAAGAATTCTCTAGCAAGTTGGGTGTTACTGTCACATGTAACATTATCACAGAAGTTATATCTTCACCTTTGCTATATTCTGTAGGTTACAGGTGAGTCATGAGTCCCACCCACACTCAAGAGAAGGACTTTGAACAACCAGAGAGGGGACTACAAGAGCCTCAATGAAGTCTGTTCACCATTGTGGTCAATTTCTCCATCTGGGTGGAAGGGTCCAAATAATTGCTAACATTTAACTCAACAGGACCATGAGCCTGTCTCTAAATTGAAATAGCTCATGCAGTCCTTGTAACAGTCCGATGGACTTGCTGCTCTCCTTATCCCCACTTCATAGTTTATGAAACTCAGAGAGGTTCAGTAACTTATCCAGAGCCACATGATGAGTCTTTGAACCACAGTCAGGCATGCATGTTTCAAGACGGAAGGTAAGCTTTGGAAGACAGCTCTATGCCATGAACCCTCAGCTCCTTGTTTTCTTTTCTTAAAATTTTTAAAAATTTATTATTAGTATAATCTTGTTTATATTACATTAAATCATGTATAATTTTACAGTGTGTTACATTTCTTTTCCCAGAAGGAATACCATGCATATCAGTCAAGACAAAGACATTACTATCCACATCATCACCATCAAATAGCTTTTCATCATTTTTTTCAGATTACTATTATTTTATTATTCTCATTATTTTTTAAGTATTCAATCACTATTTATCATTTTGCTTGTAAAAAGATTTTACCCAACATGAAACACTTCTCAGACCAGTTCAGTTGAGAATACTGTACATGTTATCATCCACAGATAATAAACCATTTCTATGCTCCACTAATGTAGTGCTTCTCTATTTGTTCTCTTGCTATCCTTCTCCATACTCTTCCCTTCTCCTGCCCTGTTCCACACTGTCTTTACCATTGCTAAGGTTTTTTTTTTGTTGTTGTTTTGTTTTGTTTTGCTATAGGGTGCATGTGCTCGCTGGAGATACAGAGAGACCGAAAGACAGACAGCAAGAAATCACCTCCCAAAGGGGATGGCCATGCTGCAACCCCATTCTCCTCCTGTGATTTTGGGCAAACATGCACACATGTCTGGTGTGAGTTTTAAGCCAATGGGTCTAGGACTCGAATTGCAGTCTACTACGTAGGAGTCCAGCGTAACCATTACTCTATCTGCTGGTCCCAAGTTCTTTTTATTCTTAAAAAGTGCTACCCCTTCCCTAATACTTGGTGACACATTTCATGACATGGTAATTTCTCTTGACAGCACTCATCACCATCTGATCCACTGGCCTGTCTCTTCTCTCTAGAACCCGAATTCCATGAGGGCATGGAGTCATACCCTGTGTCATTAGCTCCTAGGACAAAGACCATAAATAGCAAGCACTCAATAAATATCTGATAGATGGATGAATGGGTGAATAAATTATCCTCATGTTGTGGACTTTTTGTCAGGAGCCGCAGGTCATAAGTGACCCCAGGACGTCAGGCTGTCTGAATTAGATCCCATAACCAAGTACCACAGACTGGGTGGCTTAAAACAAGATTTATTATGTCACAGTTCTGGAGACCAAAAGAACAAGATCAAGGTGCTGTAGGACCATACAGCCTCTGAGGGTCTAGGGGAGAATCTTTGCCTTCCTCTCCCAGCTTCTGACAGTTTCTGGCAGTCCTTGGTGTTCTTTAGTTTGCTGGTGCATCTCTCTAATCTCTGTCTCCATCTTCACATGGCTTTATTCCATTTGTTTATCTCTCTGTATATTTTTTTCTCTTCTTATAAAGACATCAACTGTATTAATCAGGGTTCTCCAGAAAAAAAGATCCAATAGAATGTGGGTGTGTATATATAAACAGACTCGTAAGAAATCAACTCACATGATTATGGAAGCTGAGAAGTCCCAAAGTCTGTAGTGGGTAAGACAGAGACTCTAGAGAGTTGGTGGCGTAAGTTCCAGTTTGACCCTAAAAGTCTGAGAACCAGGGGAACCCATAGCACTTCCAAGTCTGAATGCCAGCAGGCTTAAGACTGCAGGAGAGCCAGTTTTTCAGCTCCAGTCCGAAGGCAGGGAAAGACCAATGTCCTTGCTTGGAGCAGTAAAGCAAAGCTAGTTCCCTCTTACCCAACTGATTTTATTCAAGCCAGCAAGTGGTTAGACAAGCCCACCCACTCTGGGGAGAGACATCTGCTTTACTCAGTCTAACAATTCAAATTTTCATCTCATCCAGGAAGACAAACGCTCACAGACATTCTAAGAGCAATGTTTGACCAAATGTCTGTGGACCCTATAGACCTGTGAAATTGACAAATAAGATCAGCCCTCACACTCATCATTGCATTTGGGGCCCATCATAATCCCATATAACTTCTTCTTCACTTAAGTACATTTTCAAAGGACCCATTTACAAGTAAGGTCACCATCTGAGGTTCTGGATGGACATAAATTTTAGGGGCACACTGAACTCAGTAATTCCTCCCTGGGAGGCAGAGGCTGGAAAGGAGTGGGGTTGTGGGTCAGACGGCTCCTCTGTCTTCCGTCCCTGTGGTGCTCTGTACCTTGACTCAGTAGACTTTTGTGAATTTGACTGCTACAGAGCTGCTGACCCCATTTCTGGCCAATGTTCAGACTGCTGGTGTCCATTTCTCTCTCTTGCAAAACTACCCTAGAATCTGTACAACTACTGGGCATAGACTGTTTCCTGGGTAAAAAGAACTAACAGCTGTATTATCAGGTGCACTGTAGTTTTTACATACAGACATAGAAAATTTGTTTCCATTTCAGTAAGAATGGTGAGGTTTAATGTAGCATTGCTGCTTAGGATCTTTGATTCCATCACAAGCATCTTTCTGGTGGTGTATTTATATGGACTTTTGGCTAAAGGGGAGTAGAAATGGACCATTTTTCTGCAGGATTACATTTTAGTGTCTTATAACCTGTACGATATATGAGCTAAATAATAGGTCTTTGGCATTAGAATTTGAGTGGATTTGGAAATATAGCAAAGATAAACTTCTGAGCAAGTTCTGTTTGAAATGGAGTGTTTTCTAGCACCCGTTATTGGTTTAAAATCCTGGGGGGAAGAGTTAAATAAATCAAAGAGACAGGTGCAGTTTTTAGATTAAACAGCCAAACTCATACAAAATCCCTTTGTCTAGACTGGACAAACATCAAGTGTTATTTCAGACAGTTTGATGAAATGCCCCACTGTTAGCTGCAGCCCGCTAAATGCCCGCAGTGTTTGGTAAAGCCCTTTGGAAGCCCATGTTTTCAGCAGCACGGACAGTGTGCAAAATTGCCACAGACTGCAGCAGAGAGGAATGTCAACTTGGCCACACTGTCAGAGTCCTCCTTCGCCAGCCCCAGGCCAAGGCCAGGAGGCTGAGTGCTGGCCAGAGTCAGGCAGGGGCCACCGGCCACACCCCACCCTAAGTGCAGGGCTCTGGGGACCTGGATGCCTTCAGGGTCATGGTCCAGAGTGGCAATTTTTATGCATTTGCTTGGGGGAAGGGAATCTGAGCATCTAGCCTGCAGAAGTGCTGAATTCTGTCTGTATTCTGGGAATTTCTCTTCTCACCGGTCCAGCTGGGGCAGAGAGCATAGACTTAGACAGAGGCCATACCTAGGGTCAGAGTAGTTCTCCTTCTTACCCCTACAAAGCCTCATGCACATCAAGGGCGTGGGACAAAGCAAGCCTCTGAAGACAGTGCATCCTGGGACCAGCAGTTGACGTAATGGCTGTGTCACTGGACTCTCATGTAGTCAACAACGGTTCGAGTCCCGGACCTGGTGGCTTAAACTCACGCCAGGCGCATGTGCATGCGTACCCAAGATCCCAAGAGGAGAATGGAGGAGAGGGGATTTCTCACCCCCCAGAAAGTGCTCTCTTTCTGGTGAGCACATGCGCCCTATAACAAAATACCTCTCCAAAAAAAGAAATTAAAAAAAAGACAGTTCATCCTGCATTTGTACATCTCCTTCTCTGCATGCTCTAAAGGAGAGGTTATGCCATGTACTTGTAGGCTTCTTGGGAGCAGACAGACCCTAGTGGGCAAGTGTGGTTACTGCTATGATACTGGGCAATGTAGTCATATTCTCTGCCTCAGTTTCCCTACTTGCAACATGAAGGGGATGACAATACCCAAAGTAATAACTTCTCTTAGGCCTGTTAGTGTCAAGTGCTGCTTTGAGTTCTAGTCAAGCCTCACAGCGGCCCTAGGATGATCCCCATTTTACAGATGAGGAAACTGAAACTCAGAGAAAGTAGGGAATTTGATAAAGCCACACAGCCAGGAAAAGCAAGGGCCAGGATTAATCCAGAGATCTAGGTCAGAGTTTACCTACATCATTGTCCATTGATGCTAAAAAGCTGTGGATTGGTCACAAATCCCAATTTCTCAGCTTCAGAGATGTGAAATGTGTAAGTAGCATGTATCTTTTCTTAAAAAATAATTAATTTGATTTACTATTACTATTTTTAATTTGCTGTAGGGCACACACCCTCACCAGAGAGAGAAAGAGAGTGAGAAAGCAAGTCTACCAGGTCTAGGATTTGAACTGCGGCTGACCAGGTAGAAGTCCAGCACTTCAGCCACTATACCACCTGCTGACCCCAGCAGCATGTATCTTAGGGTCTATAAAATATGGAAGTACCAATGTCACAGGTCTGTGGTACTAATTGATAAGGTTCTCCATAGATGATCTATGATTGTCACTGCCATTGCTGTTGTCACTGCCATTTCTAAAATATTGTCTCCCTGCTCTTAAATCTGAGATGCTGTGTCTAGTCTCCAACTGGGCTTGGCTATCTGTAGCTTTCCCCACATGGCTCCCTCCCCTAACCCCGGTCAGGCCCCACCCCCCTCATGTCTGCGCCCATAATGCCTTTTCTCCTTTGCCAGTCCTGAGATCCAACCAGCCCTCTAGCTGGACTCTCCACAGCCCTGGGTTTCCATGGTCCCCTCTGAGCTCTGTGGCACCTTCAAAACATCTGCCTGGTTTTGTCTGTTTCATGAGTAGTGGTCTTGAACCCAAGACTGTGTTATGTTTCCTATATCCTCCTCCTCTCCCTCCAGTGGCACCCAGAGCCATACTGAGCCTTTCTTGGAATTTCGCATGTGAGTGTGATGATGAGGGTAATGATGAAGATGAGTCCATAGGAGTGAGACTGTATCCTCATCCAGGTTCCTGTGTCAGCCCAGGCCCCTGGTGCTCTCTCTGTTCCTCAGAGTCCAACTGTAGCACTTTCTAGAGGCCTAGCTCATTTAATGCTAAGAGTCAGGTGATCAGGGCTCAAATTTGGACTCTTACCAGCTGTGTGATCTTACACACATTGCTTACCCTCTCCACCTTACTCCTTCATCTGTAGATCGGGGTTAATGACAGCATCTATCTTTTATTCCTCATGGAAAATTAAAGTAACTAATGCCAGAATACATCTCACATGGTGCCTGCCTGGTGTTATCAGTGAAGAGCCAGTATTCTCACTGTGCCCCCAGAGCTTGGAATCTGCATCCCAGGGAATCTTTGTTAAGATGCATCTTCCTTGACCCACTCCAGTGTTTCTCGTTCAGTGATCTGGTAATGTTGGCGCCACTGGCCTGGGTGCTCCACCCTGAAGCCAGTCCTCTGTCTCAATGAGTCACCTAGGATATTCATTGGGGGGCGAGGCAAATGTGACGTGCTAAAGCCGAGATCAGAGAAATACAAGCAAGGCCCTTCCTGCACCAGCACCCATGATCCTGTCCCCCCTCTGTGCATTCTTGCAAGTATTCTGGACTCAAGCATGGAGAAGATCAAAAGGACTCACTCGGCCAAACGTAAGTTGTGGCCGCATCCTCTCTCTCATCCATTCCTGAGCTGTCTGCAATGGGTGTGGAGGTGGGGAAGGAAAGGCCATTTCTGTCCTCAGAGAAGCCAGGGTGGGCCTGGGACAGGTGCTACATGAAAGGGGCAAGAGAGCTTGGTGCTTGGGATCGGGGCACTGTGGGGCTTCCCAGGCAGCATCAGATAAGCAGGCTGTCAGAAGCAGACAGCGTGCAGTGTGGGGGACAAAGGAAAAATGGAGAGGAAAGGGGTGGAGGAAGGAAGGGGTAGGTGGAAGGCCCAGGGATAACAGCCAGGAAAACAGGGTCCTTGGATTGGCAGGGGCAGGGTGTCTCTCCCAAACTCCACTGCTGGCCCTCACCTTCCTACTCCCAGTGGATTCGAATTTAGTTTCATGCCTGTTTACAAAGCCCCGGGACTCAGGAAATGCTGCTGTGGACTGCATGTGCAGGATCCTGTGTGCATCCCCAACTGGGATAGCTGTTAACAAGCTGATAACTTTCCTTGGTAGAAACCATTCTATGTTCCGTTTGTTCTTGGCTCAGCACATCTTCCAGGTTTAGGGATTCATGGGGCAGGTAGCAAAGAGTAGGCCCTGAGACATCCCTGGGGCCTGGGCTTAGGCAGCTTCATATCCATGTTTATCAGTGCGGCTTTCTGGTAATCAGCCTAAGGAGCTACAGGAAATGGGGTCAGGCCTCAAAGCAAGGGCTGCTCCCTGACCTGCCTGGCCACCTGGGAAAGGGGGATAGAGCACCTTGAGCACACTCACATTTGGTCCCGATTCCCGGCTCATTCTCTCTGCTTCTCAGACATCCCCAAGTCATTATCTTTTCTGGGTAGAATCCTGGAATGAGAAGATTTTTACGGGAACCTTTGGCTCCTCTTCTTTTTCCAAATAAGAGTTGCATCTTGGTCATTTAAGACAAGTGGACACCTCACCATCTCATGAATGAGTACGGTGAGACACAGAGGTACCCACTTGTCCAGGGGCAGCTGGTCAATGCAGAGCAGGTACAGAGGTTGAGCAGAAACAGGATCGGACAGTCTATTAACCTCATTCCCTCTGACCTCTTGGCTGTGCCAGCTGTCCTTCCCCAACTGGGATAGCTGTTAACAAGCTGATAACTTTCCTTGGTAGAAACCATTCTATGTTCCGTTTGTTCTTGGCTCAGCACATCTTCCAGGTTTAGGGATTCATGGGGCAGGTAGCAAAGAGTAGGCCCTGAGACATCCCTGTGGCCTGGGCTTAGGCAGCTTCATATCCATGTTTATCAGTGCGGCTTTCTGGTAATCAGCCTAAGGAGCTACAGGAAATGGGGTCAGGCCTCAAAGCAAGGGCTGCTCCCTGACCTGCCTGGCCACCTGGGAAAGGGGATAGAGCACCTTGAGCACACTCACATTTGGTCCCGATTCCCAGCTCATTCTCTCTGCTTCTCAGACATCCCCAAGTCATTATCTTTTCTGGGTAGAATCCTGGAATGAGAAGATTTTTATGGGAACCTTTGGCTCCTCTTCTTTTTCCAAATAAGAGTTGCATCTTGGTCATTTAAGACAAGTGGACACCTCACCATCTCATGAATGAGTACGGTGAGACACAGAGGTACCCACTTGTCCAGGGGCAGCTGGTCAATGCAGAGCAGGTACAGAGGTTGAGCAGAAACAGGATCGGACAGTCTATTAACCTCATTCCCTCTGACCTCTTGGCTGTGCCAGCTGTCCTCTACTAGAGCTGTCAAGGGGCCACCAGGAACTGGAGGGAAGAGCCAGAGGATTTCTTCCGTTGGACAGCAGAACCCATTGTCAGCCTCAGAGAGTGGAGCCACAATCCCAAGCAATTGTCTTCTGCCTCATGTTATTGTAATTCATCATGGCAGGAGGAAAAAAGACAAAACAACAAAGCCAATCTCCTGCTGCTGGAGTTTCCTCTCTTAGCAGGGCTTCTCTGGAGAATGTGATAATGACCTGGAACCCCTTCCAATCAGTCCAGTGTCCAGCGCCTGTGTGACAGTCAGCCTTCCCGGGCACCAAAAGCACAATATCGTTAGCATGATTGTGTCCAGAACCAGGAGCTATAAAATGCTCCAACTCCATAAATCATGGAAAACAAGGACATAACCTTGGATCTTTCTGCACCATCAATACATTACCTAATTCAATCATAAAATGGAAGAGCAGTTCCATTTGTATAATTCCGTATAAAAAATCAGCAGATCTTTGCATTTTAAATGTTGTCTGCACAGCCTCTCCATGGGGGTGAGTGTAGCTTCCCTTTGATGGAACAAGTGTCAAGCAGAAAGGATATAAACAAGCTTCCATGTCACTACCTTCGAGGATGCTTATTTAGGGGTTCTTTTAATGCCTCACTGTGATGGTTTATTTGCAAATGGCCTGGAAGCTGCTAACAATTTGTATTTCGTGATTTTCTGGAGCCTGGTGGTAGCCATGATCCCTATGGCATTGAGAGATCACCCAGCACAGTGTCTTATTATGACTCTGTGGGCAGCAGCTCCTTCCCAGGACCAAGAACCAAGACCCCACTCTGGGCTACTGCCCTCACAGGCAGGGGATAAGCAAGCTTGATGAAGACTACCCACTGGTGCCATCTTGGTGTGGACTGTGGGGTCGTCTCTCTGCCCCACCAGTACCCCAACACAGAAGCAGGTATGTTTAGTGGTATGTGTGACCAGCCATCTAGTCAGCCTAAGACTATGAAACTGCCAATTGCCTATACTGTAGTGAGGTAGCTAGCAACTGAGCTGTCCTCACTGCAAGACAGTTGGGCTCAAAATTCTATATCCTACCCTTGATCACCCTGTTTCCTTTCTCTCTAGCTGGAACTGAGTTCAAGGGAGCTGGGTTCAAATGTTCTTTCTTCCTGGAAAGCACAGGAATGTCCCTTAATTTATTTGTACTTCCAGAATAATGCCATCTCCAAAAGTAGCACTGCCTTCCCTGCCACATGCAATTATTTGGCATTCTGAGTAAATAAAGTGATAAACCCCAGTCTTTGTAGATAACTTACCAATTCGGAGGGATTAGATCAGCCCAGGCCAGGTCTCCACTGAGCTGTTCTTATCACAAGGTATTCTTTATTTCCTCACTGATATTCAACTATCTCAATGCCTTGAAATAAAAAAGGAGAATAGCTCAGATGCTTATGTGGAGAGAACCATCATTTTAGCCTGTTTTACCTGCTTTTCCTGGCTGAGGTCAGGAGGCCAGCCTGGCCCCAGCATTTGCTCTGGCCAGATGAGTCCTCTTGTCCTTCATCTCCTTCATCCTGCAGAAGCATGAGTTGTTGGGTCTCTCTGTGGCTTTTGGTTCCCTGACTTACTGGCTTGAATCATTTAAAGCCCTGCTTTTAGATGTCAGCCTTCAAGTAGAGTGAAGTCTCCATTTCTGCAGAGGGGTCAGAGTAGACTTAGTACCCCAAGTTTGACAAGCACTCCTACTGCTCTCCCCTGCCCAACACCCACCCAGATGGACCAGGGCTGCCACTGTCTGCTGCAAAGCACAGCCAAACCCCCGCAACAAGAAACAGTGGCAGGAACCAAGAGTCCCCTTCCCTCCTCAGCACATTAGATTTGAACTCTTCCTTCTGAAAAGCTGTTAGACACCTGTCATGTTTTTCTTCTCCCCATCTTTACAGAGTCCATCTCACAAATGTAGAAAATAACTTAATTTTAAAAATTGTGATCATAGTGAGAACATAGTTTTGAGGATCTGAACTTTTTTTTGCTAGCAAGTATATTCCCTTGATGGAGAAGGACAGAGAGAGAGAAATCACCCCTTAAGGGAGTTAACCACAATCCCGTCTCCTCCTTTCTCCTCTCAGGATTTTAGCCATGTACACACATGCATCTGGCCTGTTCCTCAAGCCAGCAGGTCCAATCCAGGACTTGAACTGCACAGTCAGTCATGTGAGAATCCAGCTGTCTTAACCACTATACTGCCACTGGCCCCTTGAAAACTCTTTAACATTCACGGTGGGCACTTGCTGTTTAGTGGAATCCTGGGAGAGTTTATTTTGAGAAGCCCAGGATCATTTTTGCAATCTCCCATAACTATCTGTCGTCTCAGCTGATATTTGGAGATAAGAGTTTTTTAAGCTGAACATGAAAAAGTATAGAAATGCTGAACACTCTCTGTGGCCTCAATGTACCAATTCAACCATGATACATCACGTCCAGTGTGAGGTCAAGGCTGGCCAGGGCAGCCTGGTGGGTAAACTCTAGGTGGGGGCAAGACCTCAGGGGTGAGGGCCAGTGTTAAATGTTACCAGATGAGGCAGGGAATGGACAGACTGTTCCAAGGGAGTATAGTGGATGTTTCTGCTCTGGTAGCTATGGCTTAGGAAAATAGAGCATTCACATCTGCCTTGTGATGACTCGAGTCACAGCTGTAAAATGCTAAACCGAGTTATATAGCGAATATTGCTGCCATTCTGAGAAGGGGCAAGCTTAGTGCTATTTAATTGGTGCTATTTAATTGGGGTGCAGTAGCTATTCCAAATAAGAGAACACACCTTCATTCATTCACCCATGAGACCTCATCCATCCACCAACCTCTCCAGGGGTACTGGAGACACAAAGATGAACTGAGACCCCAAGCCATGGTGGAGGCCAATGGTAAACACACACAACACAGAAGGTGTGTGTTGAAGGGAAAGGTTGCAAGTCTAAGTTACCACTGACCAGGGTCAACACCTCGAGAGGACATCTTTCTGGGACCAGGCCAGTGCCGCAAAGGTCTTGTGAAATGTGTCTTATGAGGAAGACACGTTTCACTGAGGCCTGAATGAGGCTGGAGAGGTAGTCAGGATAAGTGGGAGAACTTTCTAGCCTCCTGGGGTCTTCAGTGTGGGCATCCAGTTAGAGGGTCAATGACATGTGGCTCAGGATTATTGGCTTGGGATAGGGAGCCTGGATGTGTATTCATGATCACATATGTGTGCAGTCCCGGGGTGGCTGGCTCACCTGTTTGGCCTCATTCTTCCAGTTATCAAGCTAGATGTCCGTCCCACCATATGGTAATGCCTGGAGCTCTCTTAGCCTGCTCAGGGTCTCATGTGTTGAATTCTCAGCTTGTCTGTCTTCCCACTCCAAGGAAGAGACTCCTTTAAGCCCAGGGCCAGGAACAGGGCTCCATCACGGAGAGGCCTGATTCATGTGTGTGTGAGCTGATTGAGAGACTGATGGCCAGCAAAAAATGGAAAGAAAAAAGAGAAGGAGAGAGGTAGGGAGAGAAAAGAAGAGATTGACGTCTTCAGGTGAAATGCAACCTGTGAGAAATTTAAATATCCATTCAAATATGGTCTTATTTAGTGAAAACATTCAAGATATAGCTCCTTACTTAACAACAAACAAGTGATTAACTTGAAAATACAGCTCTGGTAAAAAAAGACTTTCGAGTTGTTTTTTTCATGGTTTTCCTTTCTTTGGAAATTAGCTGTGTGGTTAATCACACTCAAATCACATCAACTCAGAAAATTCACAGTGGGTCCCTAAGCACATCACTCCCGCTTGAATCATTTAAAGCCCTGCTTTTAGATGTCAGCCTTCAAGTAGAGTGAAGTCTCCATTTCTGCAGAGGGGTCAGAGTAGACTTAGTACCCCAAGTTTGACAAGCACTCCTACTGCTCTCCCCTGCCCAACACCCACCCAGATGGACCAGGGCTGCCACTGTCTGCTGCAAAGCACAGCCAAACCCCCGCAACAAGAAACAGTGGCAGGAACCAAGAGTCCCCTTCCCTCCTCAGCACATTAGATTTGAACTCTTCCTTCTGAAAAGCTGTTAGACACCTGTCATGTTTTTCTTCTCCCCATCTTTACAGAGTCCATCTCACAAATGTAGAAAATAACTTAATTTTAAAAATTGTGATCATAGTGAGAACATAGTTTTGAGGATCTGAACTTTTTTTTGCTAGCAAGTATATTCCCTTGATGGAGAAGGACAGAGAGAGAGAAATCACCCCTTAAGGGAGTTAACCACAATCCCGTCTCCTCCTTTCTCCTCTCAGGATTTTAGCCATGTACACACATGCATCTGGCCTGTTCCTCAAGCCAGCAGGTCCAATCCAGGACTTGAACTGCACAGTCAGTCATGTGAGAATCCAGCTGTCTTAACCACTATACTGCCACTGGCCCCTTGAAAACTCTTTAACATTCACGGTGGGCACTTGCTGTTTAGTGGAATCCTGGGAGAGTTTATTTTGAGAAGCCCAGGATCATTTTTGCAATCTCCCATAACTATCTGTCGTCTCAGCTGATATTTGGAGATAAGAGTTTTTTAAGCTGAACATGAAAAAGTATAGAAATGCTGAACACTCTCTGTGGCCTCAATGTACCAATTCAACCATGATACATCACGTCCAGTGTGAGGTCAAGGCTGGCCAGGGCAGCCTGGTGGGTAAACTCTAGGTGGGGGCAAGACCTCAGGGGTGAGGGCCAGTGTTAAATGTTACCAGATGAGGCAGGGAATGGACAGACTGTTCCAAGGGAGTATAGTGGATGTTTCTGCTCTGGTAGCTATGGCTTAGGAAAATAGAGCATTCACATCTGCCTTGTGATGACTCGAGTCACAGCTGTAAAATGCTAAACCGAGTTATATAGCGAATATTGCTGCCATTCTGAGAAGGGGCAAGCTTAGTGCTATTTAATTGGTGCTATTTAATTGGGGTGCAGTAGCTATTCCAAATAAGAGAACACACCTTCATTCATTCACCCATGAGACCTCATCCATCCACCAACCTCTCCAGGGGTACTGGAGACACAAAGATGAACTGAGACCCCAAGCCATGGTGGAGGCCAATGGTAAACACACACAACACAGAAGGTGTGTGTTGAAGGGAAAGGTTGCAAGTCTAAGTTACCACTGACCAGGGTCAACACCTCGAGAGGACATCTTTCTGGGACCAGGCCAGTGCCGCAAAGGTCTTGTGAAATGTGTCTTATGAGGAAGACACGTTTCACTGAGGCCTGAATGAGGCTGGAGAGGTAGTCAGGATAAGTGGGAGAACTTTCTAGCCTCCTGGGGTCTTCAGTGTGGGCATCCAGTTAGAGGGTCAATGACATGTGGCTCAGGATTATTGGCTTGGGATAGGGAGCCTGGATGTGTATTCATGATCACATATGTGTGCAGTCCCGGGGTGGCTGGCTCACCTGTTTGGCCTCATTCTTCCAGTTATCAAGCTAGATGTCCGTCCCACCATATGGTAATGCCTGGAGCTCTCTTAGCCTGCTCAGGGTCTCATGTGTTGAATTCTCAGCTTGTCTGTCTTCCCACTCCAAGGAAGAGACTCCTTTAAGCCCAGGGCCAGGAACAGGGCTCCATCACGGAGAGGCCTGATTCATGTGTGTGTGAGCTGATTGAGAGACTGATGGCCAGCAAAAAATGGAAAGAAAAAAGAGAAGGAGAGAGGTAGGGAGAGAAAAGAAGAGATTGACGTCTTCAGGTGAAATGCAACCTGTGAGAAATTTAAATATCCATTCAAATATGGTCTTATTTAGTGAAAACATTCAAGATATAGCTCCTTACTTAACAACAAACAAGTGATTAACTTGAAAATACAGCTCTGGTAAAAAAAGACTTTCGAGTTGTTTTTTTCATGGTTTTCCTTTCTTTGGAAATTAGCTGTGTGGTTAATCACACTCAAATCACATCAACTCAGAAAATTCACAGTGGGTCCCTAAGCACATCACTCCCCTCCTACAGGTATGAGGAAACTGAGAAACAGTGCATTGGTGGGCCACCCACCCCTCCCATGCAGTGGTGCCCAGTACGTATGGCCTGGGCAGAAGAAAGGCTTCCATGCACATGCTCTGATATTCTCACCTGCCCTCATCACTCGTCTGTGGGGACAGCCAGGGCTCTTGGCAGGCCGCGGTCCAGCATCTTTTCTGGGGCACATTTTATACTCCATGGAGCATTTCCATAGATCATGTGCAGAGAATGGAGTGTCCAGAATGGTTCTTGACAGAGCGGTGAGAGAGAGTGAAACAAACATCGACATCCTCACCCCGAAAGAGTTTTCAGAGACAATTACCGATAAATCAGAAGGATGCGCCTGGTATGAATTCAGCTGATTAAGGTGGTTAAATTGTTTTTCCCTTGCCAAAGGGTTGCCCGATTAACTGAACAAGCAATTTGTTGTACCTAAAATACCTATTTTCTGATTTAATGGCAAGGAGAGTAGAACCTCGCACAACCCGAACAAGTAAGAGCTGAGCCACAAGACCTGGGCAAGCAGAAAGTATTCCTGGGAGCATTATGCCCATCAGCAGGATGCGTATGGCTGGTTAAGTGGGACCGGCATCTGGCATTCTCTCCCCTTTATTCCAGGCAGGTGAAGTGCAGACAAGATACAAAATGGGGATGGAGATCTGGAAGACCTGGGGCTTGGTTTCAGCTCTTTTTATGGGACTTTGAGCATAGGTATCCTCAACTATGAAACATGGATTGCTGGACTGACTGTTGCTCCCCAAAAGTTCTGAGCATCCAGTGTGAGCAGAGTGTGAGTATCCTTTCCAAGCTGTATAGCACTTGGCAGAGGTGAAGGATGGCCCTACTCACCTGAGGCCGGAAAAGATCAGGAGAGGCGGAGAAAGCAGGCCTGTGGGATAAAGCCGTGCTTCGTAGCAGAACCGCCCTCTCTCGTAGGTGCACATCTGGCAAGGGGATGAAAGCCTGGCAGAGACAAATTCAGGAAGAGGTTCATTCTCTTGGTTTTGAAGAAGAGGGATCTACCAAGCTGCTTGACCCAGGTGAGCATCCAGATTTCATCAGTGCCCCAAGTTATGACCCCTCCCCATCTCTTTGCACATGTAGGCATTGGATGCATACCTGGCCAGTTGATGGATATATTTCCTGCTCTCTGACAAAGACATACAAGAATGTGACCTTTTCCTCCAGGGAAAGGGTGTCCAGGGTGGGGCCATACCACTACCCAGGTCAGAAAGTACTCTCAGTTTCCTCTAGGTTGGGCTGTACCCGGTGAGGCCATATAGAAGTTTTTGGTACCCTTTGTTGTCTCCATGACCTGTCTCCTCAGCAAGGCTATTTACCATCCTCCTATCACCTCAGAGGTTTGAGAAGCTGAGCTGGGTCTGCAGAGTTGTTCCCTGCCTTCAACGTGTGGCCTCTCATTTTAAGGCTGGCAACAGCTGCTGGCAGCCCCCATGGTTATATTACTTGCCAGAGTCTAGGTCTGAGCCCCAACTCACCCCCTTCTGCATGTACTCAGGTTACCTCTCCCCGTTTTACAGAGGAGGAAACTGAGGTACAAGGTGTCAAGGTGTCCTCCATCATGGTTGCAAGGAGTGATTGAACTACTGGATGTAAGAACCCAGCTTGTTTCTGCCTCAATCCAGCTCTCAGTGACCACTGAGAGGAGCTCTCCTTGCACCCCAAGAATAAATGGGCCTGGGATCTGCCTCAGGTGGCCCCATCTGCCCCAAGGCTGGCAACAGAAGGTCCCCGCCACCTGCCTTCCTTGGCAGCCCTCCTGACTTCACTTGGGCCATCTTGAGTGAATGCCACATATCAAGCTTCCACATTCCTTTTGCACTCCCAGATCCTTTCCTCATAAACTCCTATCTGGAATTCTAGACCTACAGCTCCTCCATGTAGCCTTCCAGGCTTACACAAGCAGAGATGAGTCTATTCCAGCATGTTAGCTGACCTCCTTCTGCGTCTTGTCAGTAAAAGTGTCTGTTCCCTTAGGTGGACTGTGAGCTCCTGGTTCATTCATTCATCCTCAACCAGCTATCCATGCATTCATTTACTCTATTGATGTTCATTAAGGATAAGAGTCAGGCCTGGTGCTCCATATTGGGATTTGAGAGGAGTGACAGTGTCGGCTAGTTTCCAGATCCAGCCCTTGCCATTGTAGCTGCCTCATAAATGGTTATTGAATAATTACATAAAGATAAAAATTAATAAGCAGAGTGAACATTCTTATTAAAGTGTAATTAATATTAAGTGAGAATTCAGCTTCATTGGTGCTCATCTTGGCTACACTCTGTTTTTGTTTTTCATTTTTTTAGGTTTATTTATTTATTTATTTTTGCCATAGGACACATGTGCTTGCTAGGGAGAGACAGACAGAGG
>NW_006198262.1:2743396-2750467 GCF_000334495.1 Tupaia belangeri chinensis
CCCTTCTCCTCCATTCTCCTCTTAGGATTTTGGACACACATGCACATGTACCCAGCATGATTTTCAAGCCACCAAGCCCATGACTCAAACTGTGGTAAGCCATATGTGAGTCTGACACCTTAACCACCATGCCGCCTACACTTTACTGTTTTCTGCACACTGCTCCTTCAACACCATGGCCCCAGGTTCTTCCATTTTATGGAGAGAAAATGAGGAGATCTTAGAGGAGCTGGCATGGTGGCCCAGTGCAGCACAGGATCCATAGGCCTGCCTAGCTGGGGTGGTGCTCAAAAGCAGTTGAAAGTGGGTGGCAGTCAAAGGCAGATGGATATGGACTCTGGGCTTTGGAGGGGAAAACTTCATGTGGGGCTGAAAGAAAGAATGAAGGAAAACTTCATGGAGGGCTTTTTACAGGTGGTGGGAAAGTGGAAAGAGCTGGAGGATGCCCAAAGAAAAGAGCGGGAAGGACATCCTGGCCAAGAGCCAGGGTCCAAGCCCCCCCCCCCAAAGTTCAGCAGACTGTATAAGATATGGACTCTGGGCTTTGGAGGGGAAAACTTCATGTGGGGCTGAAAGAAAGAATGAAGGAAAACTTCATGGAGGGCTTTTTACAGGTGGTGGGAAAGTGGAAAGAGCTGGAGGATGCCCAAAGAAAAGAGCGGGAAGGACATCCTGGCCAAGAGCCAGGGTCCAAGCCCCCCCCCCCAAAGTTCAGCAGACTGTATAAGGTGGTCCTTCTCAAGGGTCCAACCCCCCCCCAAAGTTCAGCAGACTGTATAAGGTGGTCCTTCCTCCCCAATTGACCACATGTTCATCAAAGTTTCAGAGGACTGAGAGAGAGAGAAAGATTTGCCAACTCATGTCAGAAATGAGTAGAGCAAAAGGAAATGGAGCCATATTCCCCAAGGAAGACAAGGTGAGTGCAACCAATGTGGGAGGGAGTCCTTCCTATCTTGAGCTGCTCCTAGTTCCATGTGCCTTTGGTCCCTTAGGGCTAGGCAGGAGAGCTTTGCATGGCCCCTTCAGGAAAAGCTGGCTCAGGCTCTATCCTTATTCCACGCCCTCAGTTCAGTGTCCTCCTTGAGACCAGGGGACTGTGGTAATTGCAGGTGGTGGTTTGACTGGCCAGAGCTAGCACCTTCAGAGACTTTGCACTCTGCCTACCACAGCTCTGCATGACAGGTGTTATGTTCTCTCCCATGGAAGAAGGAATCTGGGGTGGAGAGAGGTCAGGTGATTTACTCCTCCATGCATTCATTCCTTCATTCATTCTCCATAATTTATGGAGGAGGGAAACCATCTTGGCCCTTGGGGAGCTCTGCTGAGGAAGACATGCACTGTCTCTGATCTCTTGGTGCTTAAACTCCAGAGAGGCATCCAGACCGAAAGCAGACAGTGAACACTCATTGTAAACGATGTTAGAAAAGTAAACTGTGATACTAACAAGGAGAAGAGCTTGTGGGTGACACCAGGGTGGGTGACACCAGGGGCATCCTCTAGCTGGGGAGGTGGTGCTTGGCTGAAGACAAAGGAGGAGAAAGTTGGGCCCGGCAAAGTGTGGGTACCCAGGGTTGCTGCAGGAAGGTCTGTGTGCAGCAGGAACATAGAGACGGCAGAAAATAGGCGGAGCACATCGTCAAGGAGCTGCAGAGGGGCCCTTGAGTCATGGGGCTGAGAAGTAGAAGTGCAAGTGTCTGGAAGGATGTTGTACAGGAAGGAAGATCACAGTCCACTTAGGTGTCAGATCACTTTGGCAGCTGGGTGGGCACCAGATTGTGGACTGCCAAGATAAAAATGGGAAGAACAGTCAGAGAGAGTAAGGGAAGATGAAGGCCTGGGGAAGGGAAAGAAGTGAATGGACCCAAGGTTCTGAACTGGGGGCAGTTTGACCCCATGGGGAAACACGTGGCAATGTCTGCAGACTTTTTTTTTTTTTTTGAGAAGTTTTTGAAGAAGGAATCTGGGGTGGAGAGAGGTCAGGTGATTTACTCCTCCATGCATTCATTCCTTCATTCATTCTCCATAATTTATGGAGGAGGGAAACCATCTTGGCCCTTGGGGAGCTCTGCTGAGGAAGACATGCACTGTCTCTGATCTCTTGGTGCTTAAACTCCAGAGAGGCATCCAGACCGAAAGCAGACAGTGAACACTCATTGTAAACGATGTTAGAAAAGTAAACTGTGATACTAACAAGGAGAAGAGCTTGTGGGTGACACCAGGGTGGGTGACACCAGGGGCATCCTCTAGCTGGGGAGGTGGTGCTTGGCTGAAGACAAAGGAGGAGAAAGTTGGGCCCGGCAAAGTGTGGGTACCCAGGGTTGCTGCAGGAAGGTCTGTGTGCAGCAGGAACATAGAGACGGCAGAAAATAGGCGGAGCACATCGTCAAGGAGCTGCAGAGGGGCCCTTGAGTCATGGGGCTGAGAAGTAGAAGTGCAAGTGTCTGGAAGGATGTTGTACAGGAAGGAAGATCACAGTCCACTTAGGTGTCAGATCACTTTGGCAGCTGGGTGGGCACCAGATTGTGGACTGCCAAGATAAAAATGGGAAGAACAGTCAGAGAGAGTAAGGGAAGATGAAGGCCTGGGGAAGGGAAAGAAGTGAATGGACCCAAGGTTCTGGAACTGGGGGCAGTTTGACCCATGGGGAGACGCGTGGCAATGTCTGCAGACTTTTTTTTTTTTTTTGAGAAGTTTTTGCTATAGGGTGTGTGCGCTCGCCAGACAGACAGAGACAGAGAGACAAAAAGCGAGAAATACCCCCCCCCAGGGGTGATGGCCACACCACAATCCTTTCTCCTCCATTCTCCTCTCAAGATCTTGGGCACGCATGCACATGCGCCCAGCATGAGTTTTAAGCCACCGGGTCCAGGACTCGAACCACAGTTGACTACATGGGAGTCCAGCGACATAGCCATTATGCTGATTACTGGTCCCTGCAGACATTTTTAGCTGTTGTAACTTGGTGCAGGGAGGCTGTTGGCATCTTGTGGGTAGGGGGGGATGCTCAACACCCTGTAGTGCAAGGACAGTACACCCTCCAGCAAAGAATGGTCTGGCCCAGAATGTCAAATGCAGAAGCTGAGAATCCCTGTTTCAGTCCATTTTTCTTTTTTCAATAACTGGGTAATTTAAAAGAAGAGAGATTTATACAGCTTGTGGTTTGGGGAGTTCAAAGTCAAGGGGCTGCATCTGGTGAATGCCTTCTTGCTGACTGGGCTCTGTGAAATCCCAAGGAGGTGCCTGGCATCACTTGGTGAGAGACAAGAGCATGTATCAACTCTGGTCTCTCTACCTCTTCTTATAATCCCACAAAGATTCAATCCTGGGGGCCCCACCCTGATGACTTTATCTAATCACTTCTCAAAGGCCTCACCTCTCAAGACCATAGTCATATTAAGTTTTTACCCTTTTAATACCTTAACAGTAGCAACCAGTTTCTTTTTTTCTTTTTCCTTGAGAGACTTTCACTATAGGGCTCATGCACTTGCCAGAGAAACAGAAAGGAAGAAATCAGTGCCCCCCCACCCCATGGGGGGAGATGGCCACACCACAACCCCTTCTCCTTCTTCTCTTGGGATTGTAAGCACACACACACACATGCCCAGCATGAGTTCCAAACTGCCAGGTCTGGGACTCAAACCATGGCCAACAAGTATGTAACCATTACGTCATCTGCCAGTCCGTAGCAAACATTTTTCAATATGTGAATTTTGGGGAACATTTTCAAACCATAGCACCCTGCGTGGGAAGGAAGAAGGACAGATCCACTGAGCATGTCATTTGGAGACTGGGAAAGAAAAGGGTAGGATCAAATGGTTGTAGATTTCTAGCTATGCTACCTGGCACGCTAGTGGGTACACCGTGTTGTAGTGGGCAAGGCTTTTGTAGAGACTGGGTTGACTTCATACTGTGAGCTAGCCATGAGAGTAGTTAGGTCTGGACTGGCCTAGTGGGCTCATGTTTATGAGTGACCCATGCTGACAGAGTGTCTAGACTTTGGTGCTCCTAGTGGAGATGGGTACCTGCAGAGGGCCCCAGGGACCCTGAAACCCTCTGGGTGGGAGCTGAAAAGGGCAGCAAGAGAGGAGTCTGTCTGTCTGTGGGGCTGTCACCAGAAGGTGCACAGACTGGGTGCACATTTACATTCTTACAGTCCCGAAGGGGGGAAGTCCAAGATCAAAGTGTCAGCAGGATTGATTCCTTCTGAGGCCTCTCCACCTGGCTGTGGCTAGCTGTCTTCTCCCTGTATCTTCACATGATCTGTGTGTGTCCTTGACCTAATCTTCCCTTCTTATAATGACACTGGTTATATTAGATTAGGGCCCACCTGTAATAACACCATTTTAATTTAATTACCTCTTGGAAGACCCTGTCTCCAAATGCAGTCACAGTCTGAGGCCTTGGGGAGAGCAACGCAGTATTTGAATGGGGAAGGAGGGCATAGTTCAGCCTCTGGCAGAGCCTCTGGATGGGAGGCCAACCCAAGGGAAGGTATCACATGGTGAGGAGGCAGTGGGCAGTGTTCTCACTACTGCTGAGAGGTGACATCTGGTGATAGGAGAGGCCTGCTCATTTGATTTGGAAATGAAGTCATTGTAGGTGACCTTGACAGTTTCCATAGCTTGAGGGCATTGGAAGCCTGATCAGAGTGGGCTGAAATGGAATGAGAGGATGTAGGGATAGCCGGCAAGTTTGGATGAAGGGTCTCTTAATGGAAAAACGTGTGCCAAGTCTCATTATGGCAAATGATGCCACTGGGCTCCACTGTTAGGGTGTTTTCTTCGTGCCAGGGAGATGTTCTCATGATGCTGTAGCTCAGACATCAGTGGACAACCATCCCCCCACTTCCTCCTGTGAAAGTCAGCCTGTCCGTCTTCCTTGGCAGGTGATCTCCATCTTTTACCTGCCTAAAGGCCAGCTTTGGGGCAATAAGCCCTTGTATAGTTCATAATTATGATGATGATGACACAATTAAAAGCCATGGATCAAAAGGGATATCCAGTAGCCTCATGAGGATAATTACCTTCAAGGGTAGAAGGTGATGTGGGTGATAGGTGAGGGTGGGCCAGATGTATGTAGATCTTGGCTCTGCTCACAGTAATCCCCTTCATACAATCCCTTGTCACCCGTTAGCCTCAGTGTTCTCATCTGTACAGCAAGAATAACCATTCTTGCCCTGCCTGCTATTGGACACTGGCTTTGGAACTTGGAACTCAGATACAGGATGTAGATAACATGCAAAGTCATGGCCACTTGTTAGAGCCTCTGAAGGAGGAAGCTGCTTATTCTCAGGGTTCACCAAAACCACCATTGCTATTTCTGCCTGGGAAGAGAACTTTGTAGATAATCATGTTAAACCTTCTCTCGAGTGGAGATTTCAGTTTGTCTGAAACCCATCTCCTCTTAGAAGTAACCAGCAGGTGGTTAGAAGGTAGCTTCCATACAAAACCACCTAGAACATAAATGCTGACATTTTGGGGTGAGATTGAGAATGGGGAGACCTTCCTGACCCAATCAGTGCAGGCCCCTGCTCAGTAAGAAACTTCAGCTTTCCCAGAAAACAGTATTTCTCTTCCCCTTCAAGTCAGCTACTGCCCAGAAGCTCCTGGGCTTCCTGGAAATGCTATTAAGTATCCCAGACATTCCAGCAAAAATTCTGTGACAGCTCCTTCTCTGCCCACGCGGTCAGGAAGGAGTGATCTCATTAGGAAGAGTTAGAAGTTCCGGCCCCCAGGGGAGCTCCCATTCCTGGGCTGCCCGCCTGGCCTGGCTCCACTGCATTCCTTTGGGAAGAAATTCCCCAACCTGCGGTGTTTTGTCCTCATGCCAGCGGGCCGCTGTCACAGAAGCTTTATGGTGGCAAGCTGTGCTTGCTCTGGCCACTCTAGTTGGAAATCCAGGGGGACAGATTTTGCGTGATGAAGGTGGCCAGGATGTTGGCATTTCACAGCTAGGCCAGAGGGGAAGTATTAGAGAACCAGAGAGAGTGGCTGGGGATGTGTCTGTGTGTCATGTGTGCATGTGCACTGTGGCTACATGTGCCAGTGTAGCTACATGTGCCAGTGCATGTGTGTGTTCTACATCTGCATATATGTGAGTGCATATCTGTGTTCTACATCTGCATATATGTCTGTGTTCTCTGTGTGTACACATATGTCTGTATGTCTCTGTACATGTGTGTGATTATTAGTTTGTGAGTATGCAACTGTGTTCTATGTGTGTATGTGCATGAGCCTGTATTTGTGCACGTATGTTTGTGCATGTGTGTGCATTGGGACACTATATGAATACGGCATAGGGGTAGGATTAGTCCTGGGTCAGCCCTAGCACAGAGCCAGGAGAGGGGTTGAAATCTCAAGGAAGCTGTTCACAGCTTTACAAGGAAGGTTGTCCTTACTGAGGCACTGTCCAGCATTTGCTCAGTGTTCACTGTGCATAGCAAGTTCTCTATCATCGTGTGTGGTCAGAGGCTGAGAAACCATCAATGAATGGTCATAGAGTGGAGATGTCTGCCTTAGGACTCTCCCTGGTCCCTTTTGTTCCAGCCTGTGGCTGGACTTGTTCCCTGCCTCTCCCTGTGCTGACCTCTCCATGCAGCCACAAGGTGGGCTCCTGATTCCTGCACGGTGGTGCCTGGTCCTGGTGGCAGCACCCACTAGCTGATAACCTTAGGCCTGTGCTTCAGAATCTCCAAATGTCTGAAACTTCATTGGTAACATAGGAAAAACAGCTGCATATGTCCTGGGGGTGTGGACATATCAAATGAGACATCTAAGGAGGACATGGAAGGGAACTGAGCCGTGGCAAGCATTAGCAGAGGGCTGTCTTTGTGACTGTGCTGTTGGGCTGGACCTAGACTGGCTTCACTGAGGGACACATCCTCAGGGCAGTGTTTTAATGGCCAGAGAGGAAGGAAGGGGGGCCTTCTGGGACTTGTGTTCTGTGTTCTTTCCAATTTTCTGGGCTTGCTCTACACCAATGTATGGTGTTGGGGCAGGTGGGAGGAGGAGATTCTCTGGATTTCTCATGAGTCCACTGAGCCTCACATCTTTGCACTTCCTCTCCTGCTGA
>NW_006198262.1:2750631-2783773 GCF_000334495.1 Tupaia belangeri chinensis
CTGCTGAAGAAATGGAAACTTACGTGTTCGAGACATGAAGGAACCATGATCTACACTGAATGATTTGTGCAGAAGATTTTATGTATTCTGGCTATTCCAGCTGGTTTCCCAGCCGCCATTTTCTTTGTTCCCCACCATGGACACTGGAATGTTAAATGGGTCTGAGCTGGAAGACATGCTGCCCCTGACAGCCTTGTCCTCTGAGAGCATGTGCCAGGGGTGTTTACTCTCAGGAGTGTTTCATGGAAGTCCCCAAATGAGTTTTTGGTTTCATGGCCCTTGATCCTCTGCAAAGACCTTCCTTCACTCAGGTGTAAAGGACTCCAGATGGTCATGTGTTGGCAGAAGAGTGTGGAGAAGGCTATCTGAGGATTTCTGGGGTCCCCAAATTACCCCAGGTATGCTCTGCCTACTCCCCCTCTTTGTGCCACTTGAAATCCAGCAATCGCTGACTCAGAAGAAACTTCAAGGTGGCTGGCCTCTCCCCACTCCCAGTTGACTACAGGGGCCCACATGCCCTGGCAGTTGTGAGTGGTGGCCTTTCCTCTGTGTAGTGATCAAACATGCTTCTGGGGGAAGTTTTGAGCCTCCACAAGCTTCTCTAATTTCAGCTCCTTTATAATGCCCACTCTTGAATGCAATGAGTTAAGTGACTGATCTTGTTTCTCTCTCTCACAGTATGCCCTCTGATATGCAGGAATTCACTATGCTTTAGCTAGTAGAGCCCCCTCGGTGTTTACCCAGCAAAGAAGCTCTTTGCCCTAGCTTTTCCTAAAGGATGGTCCAGGGGTGTTCCTGGAGGTCAGAGGAGAGAAGAAGCGGTCTCAAGCCTTAACTGCTCCCTGTGACGCCCCTCCTGGTGCTCCCTTGGCTGTCTGCCCTTCTCCATCACTGAGCACAGCTGCTCTGGTGTTGTGGCCTCCTGTGGACAGAATCAAGAACCTCCTTTTCATTTCTATCAAACATAGTCAGACCCTTGATAAGGGCTTTGCCAACATCTTACTATTTTTAAACCTACCCAGAGCCCAGAGCCCAGAGAGGCAAGGAGACTTGCCCCAGGCTGTATGGTCAATGAACTTGGTGAGGAGCTGTGCTTCCTGCTCAAACCCACCTGCCCCCAAGCCTTTCTTTTGACCTTCTTGCTCAGTAACTTCTCTTTAGCCTCTTGCCTCGCCCATCCCCACCTCCATCAAAGCTCTTCTTTTCCAGTCTCTGCAAATCCTAGAAACCCATGAACAGGCATGTGTTTTGTTCCAAGAGGCAGCTCCTCCTTCACTCTTCTCTCATCCTTCCTCGTTGGCTTAACAAGTGCCTGGCACGCATACCGAGTTTCGTAAATACCACATAACAATTGCAACAAAACCAAAATAGATATTTCCCATGGAGATGAGAGAGGGACTTCAATGGGTATTTTGGAAGCTGGTGATAACCTGCCACTTATTCTTCTCAGTTCCCATTTCAGAAACAAGCCTATCAATAATAAGTTACAACGCTGTCACCACGAGCAGCCTCGGTGATATTCTGAGGGATGTTTACTTTCTGTGTACAGGGACTGAGAGCCATCTGCAAAACCTGAAATCTTAGAGGAATGCATCCCTCCTACGTCCAGTTTCTCCCTGTGGTTGAATGTTTACCTCCTTAAGCATCACCTTCTTACCGTTGTGTTTTTAAGAGACTTCCTTCCAGAGAAAGAGCTGCTATTTTGTGTTTTTCTTTCGTCTGTAAGATGAGAGTAACAGCAGCTCTTCTCCTAGGATTACCGTGAGAACGACACAAGGCAATTCGTGTGAGACGCTTAGCTCAGTGCCTCGCACGTAGCTACTGCTCAGTCCATGTGAGGTCTTATTTTAGTATCCTACCCCATCCTTTTTCTCCATGTTCAGTCCTCTTCAGATTGGCTTTCCATAGTTAAATATGCATGTGTGCGATCGTTCTGTATCTTCTCGTGCTTGCGTAGGACTTTCCCCTGGGCATCTTCCTGGCCTGACAGCCTGGCTGAGGGCTGCTGGACTCCAGAAGGGGCCATGTCACATGGTGCCATTGTCTCTGTCCTGGATCCTCCTCTTCTATTGATAGATCAGTCATGATGCCTGCCCATGGCACCTTTCTCTCCTTCCACTCCATTCTTTATTTACTGTTGAAAAGGAACATAAAGTAGAATTGAACCGGGCCTGAGTGAGGAATGAGAGATACTCCTAACTCTCAACCCTGAATGCATCTGGGGAGCTTCCAAAACATACTGATCTGGCTTCCCACCCCCACCCCGAAGACTCTGAGGAGAGGGTCAGCATGGGGCCCAGGGCTCAGTGTTGGTGATCTCACTCTTCTTCCCCTGGTAATTCTTGTGTGAGGGCTGAGATAAGGACCTCTGCCTGGATTTGCAGAACTGATTTTCCTTTTTGCGACCCTCCTAAGCTTCCTTATTCCAAGCAGACTTGGAGAGGGGTGAGGTTATCAGGTAGCAGGTTCTAGTCCAACCCAAATCATGTCTGATTGAAAGAGTGAAGAAAGGCAAGGTTCATCCAGAGCCCTGTCTCAGACCTTTGCTCCACCTGCACAGAGGTGTGTGTGACTTAGGGTCCTGGCAAGGCTGGCTGGCAGATGAGCTGGGGCAGCTGCTGGTAATGTCCTAGCTACTGCCTAGGGAGAGTATCTGAGCAAGAGCGCCCAAGGGGCTCAGAGGCACTTCACGGGATACCTGCCCAGGAAGGGCTGTCCTCTGTCCTGCTGTAAAATTGCTGTGGGGGGCAAAGGGAACCGGGCTGTGAAAGCAGGGGCTCAGTTGCAGAGCCAGGCACCCACTCCCAGGGACCAGGAACATTCCCACCCACCGTCCTGCCCACCCACTGCTTGTCACCACTTCACTCCTCCAGAATACTTGCGGGCACGTTGCCCAGGCAACCAGAACGCCGTTGCTATCCTTCAGTCTCCTTCAAGCACCTGCGAAAGCTGTCGTGCAACATCCCCCATGCCCAAAGTTGCTGCCAATTCCCTGCTCCAGAGCTCCCACAAAAGGAGAGAGGGTCTTTCGACTTGATCAATGACCAGGACAGGAGTGTAGGAATTATAGGGCATTCCTCATATGTGTATGCGCACATACAAAGAGACAGGCTTGGGGCCAGCAGATGATGTGGTGGTTAAGGGCCCTGGACTCCCACATGGGACCTGGTGGCTTTCTTTCTCTCTCTCACACTCTCTGGTCAAATTAAAATAAATAAATAAATGGATTAAAAAAGTTAAGTAAAATTAATTAAAAGAAAAGAAAGAGCCAGGCTTAAAATATTTACCATGTAGTTCCTAGAATACCCCTGCAATGGGTTTATTCATTCTGTTTTACAGGTGGGGGAACTGAGGCATAGAACAGTTACTTAGACTGCTCAAGCTCACACGATTAGCAGGTGTCAAGATGCATAGCCCCCTTGTGGATCCTCTGGCCGTGTCCTTGTGGAGTGTTTGGGTTGGTTATGAAGCACTGTGTCTTCTCCAAGACTCTTTCCTCTTGAAGATGAGATGATGATTCCTACCTGACCAGCAAACTATGCCTATGTAACAGGGTTTCCTAAGCTCAGCCCTCTGGATGTTTGGGGCCAGATAAGTCTTTGTAGTAGGGGCCGTCTGCCCTGTAGGATGCATCCCTGGCCTCTGTCACTAAATGCTGGTGGCACTCCAACAACTAGCTATATCTGAAGACATTGCAGAGTGCCCTCTGGGGAGAGGGGAGTTGTCCCCATATGAGAACCAGCAATGCACCTAGATGCTCCTATGACAAGCATCATGATCCGTGAGAAGGTGTGAAGCCATTCCCTAAGGCCCACTCTCCCACCAGTCACACTCCCTCCATCTCCACTGAATAGATGGAAGCACATGTGCTGAGGTGCAGCCTGCCCCCAGCTCCTCTAGCTCAGAGCCATCACACAGCATATTCGAGAAGTAGAGCCACTGTGGTTTCAGGTCACGGAAGTTGCCTGTATTGCTCTAGTTTCTCTACTATGTTTATGGTCCCAAAGGAGTAGGGTTGCCAGGCCTAGTTCTTGAGCACAGAGATAGGTTCCCTGTGTTCTGGACTTTGAGTCTAGATCCGAGGCCAGCTTGCTATGACTGTATCAGGCCACTTCATCTGTGGGTCTCACCTCAGCGTTCTCCAGATCGTGAGAATCAGATGAGTGTTCTGTAATGTGTGGCCTGCAAAACACAATCCACTGATACGCAAGACATTTCCTGAAAAAGAGACCCTGCTTGGCCCATTGCTTCTCACATAAGCTTGCCCATGGAGTCTTTTGATAAGATGCCCAGCTGTTCTTGGGGTCCCAAGCATAGCTGGTCAAGGAACATGCTTTGGAGTGGGCTAGACCAGACTGTTAAGGACATCCTGTGAATTCCAGTGAGGCGAGTGAACCACGCCAGCAGGGTGGGCAAGTTGAGCATTCTTTGCAGGTGCTGGCCCTAGTTAGAAGAGCTGGCTGTTGGCTGATGCTCTTCCTGGGCCTTGACCTGGGAGCGGGAATTAGTCCTGCTGTCCAGGGCAGGGGGTGCTGAGGGGATCCCAGAGCCCCCCCTCCTCCCAGCTGACCTCCCATGCTCTGGGGAAGGAAAGCAGCCAGAGATTGGGGATGGGATTCAGAAAATCTTCTCATCATTCTGGAGGCTTCTGTCCAATACAGATGAGTCATTCCTATACTGCTGCTTCTGTGTAAGTCAAACATCCCATGCTCTCCTGACATGCTTGGGGCTATTGAAGAAGAAAACCTTCTAGGCAACCCAGAGCTCCCTTCCTGAAAGAGGGGATATTTTTAATCATATTAAATCATGAGGTAGAGCGAGGAGAGGCTCTGACAGGACATTACAATGACATCAGGCTGGGAATGCCATTAAAATGAATCACTGCTTAATGTTTTTTCATTAGGAAAATTGAACCAGTGACTGCTTTCCAGAAGAAAGTAGGTGTTCCCTTCCGGAGCCAAGGCTGAGAGGGCCAAGACTGGAGGGGTTGTGTCCCCTCAGTAGGAGAGGGTAGGTCTCTGTTCTGAAATCCTTTGGGAGGCTATTTGTGCTTTCTGAGGTCATTAACCTATGGGGTTGGGCAGGGGGAGCCAAAGGTTCTTGTGGGAAGAGGAAAGAAACGGAAGTCTGCTGGGTTTGGAGGATGGTTTTCCTCTCTGTCAAGGGCAGAGAACTCAGTGCAATGTGAAATCAAAGGAGACCTTAGGGATAATAAGGCCACTTCTGCACCAGGCACTGAGATCTTGCTTCATATCAAACATGAAATTTCTCTTCCTAATGGGACATGCATTTGTTCAGGAGAGGTTAGGGTGTTGAGAAAAGGACCCAGGGGCCAGTAGATGGTGCAGTGGTTACGTCACTGGAATCCCACATGGCCAACTGCAGTTCGAGTCCCAGACCTGGTGGCTTGAGAATCATACCAGGCATATATGTGTGCATGCCCAAGATGCTGGGAGGATAGTGAAGCAGAAAGGTTAGTGTTGTGGCCATCTACCTTGGTGGGTGATTTCTCACTTTCCCTCTCACTGTGTCTGTCTATCTCTCTTTCCAGCGATTGCACGCACCCTGGGGCAAGATCTCTTAAATAATACACACAGAAAAGGACCCAGTGCACTTGAAGTTTTAGTCTGGCAAAGGTCAGAGCAGAGCATGGCCACCACTGTCCCCTCAATCACAGAAGGCTCGCTGCTAGCTCCAAACACACCCAAAACCCACACCCCTTGGTTTCTTGTCTGCAAAAGCAGAACCATTGCTATGATCCAAAGGTGGATTTGAATGTGTCTGAGAATTCATCTTCAGGAATTTCCTTTCCAGGCTCCCTCTAGCACCTGGGAGATAGACCAGGGAGTGCAAATCCCCAGTGCATGGAGGAGCACAGGCAGCCTCGGTGGACTGGAGAGGCCAAAGGACTCAGGTTCCTCCCTGCCAGCTCCCCATATATTTCCCAAAGCTCAGAAGCACTTGGAATATTGAAAGTAGGTTTTAAGGAAAGGGAAAATAGTGCCCTTATTCCCCATTCACTCTGGGACAGTGACCTCTTTTGACTTCCCAGCATAATTCCCTCATGCCTGCTTTGGTTGTCAAATGGGAGAGTCTGGAAGAGATGTTAAAAAAAAAAAAAAAAATGCTGCTTCCTCTCCCCCTCCCCCTATCTAGGAGTGAGTAGTGTGGTTAGTGAGCCACTTCCAAAGCTTAGAGTATAGAAGGGGGTGGTGCTACATTCCCAGTGTTGAAACCTGCAAACATAACCTCCACCAGATGATCAAGGTCAGCATCATGGTGCTGAGTCATGTTGACAGCAGGTGCCCCGGATGCGATCCGATGAGAATAGCACCTTGTCTCTGTGGTCTTTCTCCCCAAAACCATTACCCCTTTCTAATCTTGAGAAAAACAATAGCCAAATCCAAGTTGAGGGCTATTCTATAAAAGACCTGAGCAATATCCTCAAAACTGCCAAGGTCATCAAAAATAAGGCAAGTCCGAGAAACTCCCCAGCCAGAAGGAGCCTACAGGACAGCATGTAATGTGGGACCCTGGAACAGAAAGGGAATACTAGGTCAGAACTAAGTGAAATCTGAGTGAAGTGTGTGATTTATTAATAGTAATACACCCTCGTGGGTTCCTTGGTTGTGGCAAGTGTACCTTTGTGACATGAGGTGTTACGTTAGAAGTGGAGTACCACTCTTTGGCAATTTTTGTGTAACTCTAAAAATATTCTGAAATGGAAAGTTTATTTAAGCAAACCATCACAAGTGGGGTGGAATCAGGAGCATCTGGACATGAGTCATGCCAGGATTGGAAGGCTCAGCAGGAGGTCCCAGGGAGACCTCAGGTGGAAGGACATCCGTGCAGGGGTGGGGCACTTCTGCAGAAGAAGATGGACTCACAGAAATCCACTTACGTCCTAGAAAAAGCTTATCAGTGTATTCTGCCTCTTCCTTGGAAACTTTTCTGGCCGGGCCCTATTGAATTATTGATCACAGAATCATGGGCTTTCTTAGAAGAGGAAGAGAAGACTCCAGAGACCACCTGTTCCAGTCCTCTCCAATGAATGACGGGAAAGCTAGGGCTTGCAAAGCAAAAGCAGCAAGCTCAGGCTCTGGCTAGCTTCTCCATCAGTCTTGTTCCCAGAACAACGGAATGACAAGACCAGAAGCAGATGCTGTGGCAGGGCTGGGATGGACTAGCCACCTGTTGGACAGCTCTGAGATCTCCTCCTTCCTGAAGATCTGGGATGTCCTCTGGGTTGCATTTTCTCAGTGCTCCCACCCAGCCACTTTTCACCACCAAGAAGCCAGCTGCTCTCAGGAGGTGATGTGCAAACTCCTAGCTCAGGAAAGATGCAACTTTAAGTAGAGGAGATGTCTTTGTCTCCCTTAATTGACAGTGATTTTCTTCTGTGAAGAAAATACACAAAAGATAGTGAATTGAATCTCAATTTACTGAATCTTATTAAACTGTTCTTGGGTAAAAAAGATTTCAATAAAAATTTAAAAGGAAGAGAAGCAAGGAAGCTGCAAACTAGAAAATAAAGTGAGATAGAACAGTATTTAGAAGCAGTTGGTCAGGGAGTGGCTAGGGTGTTTGTTCTTCTTTTCAACAGTATGGGCTGGAGACTGCTGAGCAAGAGCTGCCCTGGGACTCTACCTGCAGGGTGTGGATGGGGGTCACCAGGCACATGGGCAGGGGGTTGGTTCACTTCCGAGAGTCCCAGCAAGGATGGTGTGAACAGACCTGAAAGCCTGGGCTGCCTGTTCATTGCCAAGTGCCTATAGCTCAGAGGGCTGACTCTGGCCTTCATTGCCAAGTGCCTATAGCTCAGAGGGTTGACTCTGGCCTTCTTCCCACCTACCAGTGCCAGTCTCCTGGGTCAGGTGCTATGCAATGAATTCACCCCACATCATCCCACTCCTATATCCTTGCACACAGCCCCTTCTTTGCATGTTCCCTTTTATTTTCATTGAGCCCATAAAACTCATCTTGTAAAAGTATAGAAGTCATTGGTTTTAGTGTATTCATAGAGTTTTGCAGCCATTGCCACCACCACAATCAATCCCAGAACTTTTTTTTTTGGAGAGGTTTTTGCTATAGGGTACATGCACTCACCAGAGAGAGACAGAGAGACAGAAAGCGAGAAATCACCCCTGAGTGGGGATGGCCACACCACAATCCCTTCTCCTCCATTCTCCTCTCGGGATCTTGGGCATGCACGCACACGTGCCTGGCATGAGTTTTAAGCCACCGGGTCCAGGATGCAAATTCCAGTCTGACTACATGGGAGTCCAGCGACATAGCCATTACACTAACTGCTGGTCCCAATCCCAGAACATTTTATCACCCCTTCAAGAAACCTCACTCCCTTCAGCAGTCACTTCCTCCCTGGCTTCTGGCGACCATGAATCTATCTCTATGGATTTGCCTACTCTGGGCTTTTTCCTATACATGAGGTCATACAATGTGTTGCCTTGTGTGTAGCCATACAAGGTTTCTTTGAGTTCATACAATGTTTTCAGAGTTCATTCACATGGATCGGTACTGCCTTCATTTATATGGCTGACTAATATTCCCTTGTGTAGTTATGCTACATTTTGTTTATCCAGTCTTCCATTGATGGACAAACACTTGGGTTTCTTCCATTTCTGATTTCTGTGAATGATGCTGCTGTGGGTGTTCATGTGCAGGTTTTTGCGTGGGCAGATGCTCATACGTGAGTGGAAGTGCTGGGTCCATGGTCACTCTGTGTTTAAGGCTGCATTGTGGCAGCCCCATCTTACACTCCCATCAACAGCATCTGAGGCTTCCATCTCCCCATATCCTCACCAACACTCGGTATTGCCTATCTTTTTGCTTGTAGCTCTTCTTGTGGGTACTAAGTGGGTGGCATGTTCTTAAGGGGCCTGTGGATGCCCCAGGGATTTGGGGAGAGCTGACACCTTCGCCACTTCTTTAATGAGCATATGCTCACACAACTCTGAGGTTTCATGGTGTGGTCAGCAGCTGAGCTGCACGGACTCCAGCCTGCAGATCTGTGGGGTCTCCTGCCATCTTGGGGAGTGGATGCCAGTACTGTGGATGTCTTCCTGGGATGGAACTTTCCCCAAACCTCTTAAAGATGAAAAGAGAGTCATGTTGGCCCCTAGCCCTCTGCTGAGCAGTGTCAGAATATTCCTGAGGTGAGGTTCTGGCTGATTACAAAGCCAGTCAGTGGGAAGGATGCAGAGATGGGACCCTTGTTACTACTCACAGGGTCTTTTGAGGTATAGCCAAATCCACCTTTTGTCAAGATACAGTCTTTCAAAAAAAAAAAAAAAAGATACAGTCTTTCACCAGGAAGTTTCCCAAGCTTCCAGGACCTTGTAGGCGGGCCCCCTGCAGCTCCAACTTCCTTGTAGGAAGGGCTTTTCCCCCCCACAGCACTCAGTGCTCTGGGGGTAGGGAGGGGCCTGTGTCTGGCTTATCACCTGCCCTTTTATTTTCCCTCTGAACAAATCAATCACTTCAAGAAGGAAGAAACTGAACTTGAAAGGGAAAAACAAATCAACTTCTCCCTGCCATTGTTGCAGTCCCTTGGTTTTTATGCATAACAGCTGGGTGTCTTGGAAATGAGGGGTTTCTATGGCAACCAATTACAGCCCTTGACTGAAAAATCTCAAAACTATCCTGTATGTGAAGTTATGCTGGAGAGGACAGCTCAGGCCTAAGTACTGTGGCTTTAATTTCCTGGGGCAATATTTCTCCAGATATTGATGGCAGGGAGCTTTGCTTGTCTGATTTTGATTCACCCTGTCTGGTAGTACCTAGTTGTGCTCACTGAGGCCTCGTAGGTCTCTATGGGGCCTGTTAGGGTGCAGGAAGTCCTGGAGGTGCTCCGTGATCCCTCATAGGCCCTAGTGAGGTCCCTTTTCTGCTCAGAGCAGAATCTCATTTTCTTGGCGTCCAGGCACTCCTCCAGATGCGCAGGTAGTGGGACAATCAGAGGTTCTAAACCATCGCCCATTCTCACTGGATAACATGCAACCACAGAGGAACCACCCTTGTGTGTGTTTGGAGGACTTTCATGCTGACTTAAATTCCTCCATGTAGTGACAATGGATCGGGTCCCTCCAGCAAGCTTGGCTGCTGGTGCAGAGAAGTCGCACACCGGTAGAAACCCAGTGCAGAGGCATTAGCATAATGAGAGGATCCTAATTTCTGCTGCAAAGCACTTTCATTCTGATTAAAAATTGGGGCCCTATTATTTGGGGATTAGTTGTTTTTGGTAATTAGCACCCATTAACATGAGTTTCTCTCAGCGTCCTGATGACCCAAGAGACCAACACTTTCCCAAGTATCAGTGGGAGTCAGACCCAAACACCTGGTTTTAGCGTGGAACAAGGAGTGGGCACACACGGACACACTCACACATAGTTACTGTTGCATACCCACTCATACCCTCGTACACACACAGATTCACTTTCACTCATCCTCACACATGTGGACACACAAAGATGCACACACTGACACATTGGTGATTGCTTACACTCAGTCTCTCACAGTTGTGAACATACTCCGATACATCTTCACTCCCGCATGCTGACACACTGGTACACTCATGCTGATGCACACTTGTATACTCACAGACACGGTCACATTCCAACACACATACACCCAACACACCTACTTACACACTCGCAGCTGTGTATACACAGACTCACTTTGACACACACACATACTGATTCATTCCTTTTTAAAGTGATAATGACTTACTGAGAGAAACGATCGCACTGGCTTTCCTAGGCTGAGTTTTGAGCAGCTTTTCAGGCTGATGGCTTAGCACACCTGAACACTCTTGCCCACCCCCACCTGCAATAGTCATTAAAATTTTAGGATTCATTTTAACTTTCAGATGGGAGGTTGGTGACAAGAACTGACTTTGAATGACACCTATAATCAGGCCTCAATTATCTATGCTGGGGGAAGAGGGAACGTAGGCGTGGACCCTCTGAGCCCTTCCACGTGGCTCTTTGCTGTGTTCTGGATTTTCACGTGACTCTGGAGCGGTCACCAGTCTAGAAGCAATTCCAGGCCAGGCAACAAAGCTGCGCTGCTGGGACCAGGTGGGGACTCCCAGGATACTCCTGCCTCCTGACTTCACCTTTGCAGCTCAGCCTTGCTGAGAGGCCTCCTCACTCACCCACCAGGTTATGCCTTCCCTGGAGCTGAGGCAGATAACAGGGCTTCAAAGGGCACCTGCACTGAAGGTAAATAGGGGAGCAGAAATGTTAACAGAACCAACACTTGGGTGTTGATAAACTTTCAGCTCATCCAGAGCAGATCTCGTTTCCCTGAGTGAAATCCAGCAACCAAAAAAAGAAGTTTCCCGTTTGTAGCATATAAGCCTGCTTTACATGCTGTCTACTCAGCTGGGACCTGAGGGAACCAGGGGCAGAGGGAAGCAGGTGATGTTTTCAGAGTACATGGCAGGTGGCAGGTTCTCAGGGATGCCCTTAATACCCATATATTATCTGATTGGGCGAATCACACTCAAACCTCTGTCTTCTCTGGACTCAGAAAAAGAGGGTCACTTGCAGTATGTAGAGAAAAGTCCCTGTCTCTGGGATCCAAGGTGGAGGCCTTGGCTTTCTCTGCCCCTGTCTCATAGTGGTGCCTTTGGATTATTATTAGCAAAAGAAAGGGAGGCGGGGGTATTGGCAGTCTTTAAGTCCATCTGGTCTGGGCTGATGCTGGAGGCTTCAAAGACTCCGTTTTTTCTTCCTTGAAATAGACCATTTGGTTATCAAGTGGCCACATGCCTTGCAAGTTTCCCAGGTGTGGAGGGTGCAGAGAAGACAGTTTTCCATAAACATGAGACTGGTGCTGTTTTTTTTTAAGATGCTGATGAATAAACTGCACCTGAGCTGGCCTTTGAAGTGAGGTAACAAGGGTTTTGTTTCCCTTTTGAAGTTGGTATGAGCCCTTTCTACAGCAGCAGAGTGTCCTGTTGTCGTGGTGGGGTAGCGAAGCATGCCCTGGCGGCACCCCCTCGCGCAGCTCACTGACTTTCCTCTCTTTCTCACACAGCTCCATGTCCATCCGCTGGCCGGGCTACGCCCTTGGAAGCCATGCTTGGATACTTATAGCCATGTTTCAGCTCGCTGTGGATTTCCCCACCTGCGAGTCCCTGGGCCCGGGCCCTGAATTCCGGCTTCTGCCACGTCCCTCGCCCCGGCCCCCCCGGTTGTGGAGACTCAGAAGTGGACAGCCAGCGCGGATCCCCATGCCTGCCTGGAGCCCCCGGCCGCCTCGTGTGGAACAGCGGCTTCATGGGCAGATGCAGACAACCCGCACCAGGCGGGCTCACAGACCCAGGGAGCAAGTGGCCGCCCTTGTGCCCAAAGGTGGGCTTGCCAAACCCCCTGCTGCTGCCAAATCCAGCCCTTCCCTGGCTGCCCCCTCCTCATCCTCATCCTCCTTAGCGGCTGGTGGGGCCCCCGAACAGCAGAGCCTCCTAAGGAGGGGGAAGCGGCACCTGCAGGGGGGCGGTTTCAGCAGCTTTCGCTTCAGAGGCGGCAGGCCCACCACAGAGACGGAGTTCATTGCCTGGGGGCCCACGGGGGATGAGGAAGCCCTGGAGTCCAACACTTTTCCGGGCATTTATGGTCCTACTACAGTCTCCATCTTACAAACACGGAAGACAACTGTGGCTGCCACCACTACCACCACCACCACCGCAGCCACCTCCATGACTCTGCAGACTAAGGGGTTCACTGAGTCCCTGGATCCCCGGAAAAGGATCCCCATTGGGGTTAGCACAACAGAGCCTTCCACCAGTCCCAGCAACAATGGGAAAGACATCAAGCCCCCAAGGATTCTGGGGGAGAGCTCAGGTATGGCCATCTCCTTTCTAGTTCCCGTTTTGTTGATGTGAGGGACTTGAGGCGTGGCTTGGGAGGGGTGTTAGATGTTCCAGAGGTGAAGTTACTTTGTGGTTCTCTTCATTTCTCAGTGGTGGAGCCTAAAACAGTGACCAAGGGCCAAGAGTTGAGTGAGTCCTAGGGGACAGATGGAGTGTCATGTATCTGTGAACTGCACATGTATACAAGCTGTGCTCTAGAAGGAGGGCAGATGTGAGAAGGGAGGGCTTCTCTCCTTAGTGTCTGCCTAAAGTGGGTATTGTACATACCGTGCCTCTGTTAGAGACCAGCTGAACCATGCTGGACACAGAGCCACACATCTAGAATCAGAACTTCATCTCTGGGATTAGCCTAGGGAGTGAGATGCAGGCACATCTCATGATAGGGTTCAGGGGCTATGTGAAGTCTTCAAACACTGGCAAAGATGTGGGCCCTATAGGCTAGGGTTGGGTAGCTGCCAGATTGACCTTGGATTCAGAAAGGCCTTAAATACCAGGAGAAGCTGGTAACAGGAAGAATGCCGGTGCTCTGCAAACAACAACTCGGGTTTCAGAGTTCTTTTCCTTAGGGACAGGTTAGGAGGGTATTTGGAGGACAAAGATCAGAACAAATGACTTTGAGTTCTGCTGCTGCTGTTATTCTCGCTGCATGCAGACAATCACAGTTCCTTGGCTTTGAACTATCTCCTTCCCGAAGTTTTGCTTTTCTTTTTCCTTCTGTACTTTGACCTCCAGTTGTTTCAAAAGGAGGAGACCACAGCACTGGCAGCCTGTACCAGCATGTTCCAGGGTCATTGTGGGCCTAGGGAGAGAGCAGAGCCCCAGCCCCACTGCCATTCCCCCTGCCTCCAGCTTCCTCTGCCTCTGTTAGCAGGCTGTGGCTCCATGCTCTAGATGACTTGCAAGTTCATAACTTGGGTCTGTGCATGCACATCCTAGCCAAACACAGCAGTGTTTGCTATCTTTGTGAAATAGGATGCAGTTCTACAGCATCAGATCCAAAGGGATAAGGGTGCTATGCAGCCTCCTTGTGGCTTGCTTCTCTACACTCGCAAGGGTCTGGGCTCTACAGGAGTCACATAAGCCTCTTTGGTGTCAAGGGGAAGGAAGAGAACTGCTCTTCAGAGTTCATCTGCAGTGCACTTGGCATGGTGTCCCTGGCACCAGGACACTAGATTCTGTGTCCTGACTATGGCTCTTCCTTACCTTGTGCAAGCAGGCAGTGGTCAGTAGTTTGATAGGTTTTCATGGGACAGGCTGATTTTGTCCTTCCACCTGTGATATCTTTCCTTCCCCTGCACAAGAGAACCTGTAGTTTTTATTATGAGCTCCTCTCCTGCAGAGAACAATGTATCTATAAAAGCAGAACCTGAGCTTTATACCAATGCCAAGGGCCAGGGCTGGACCCAGGTGTGGGTACAATGAGTGTGAACACCTAGGGAAGTTCTGGAGGATCTGCATAGGTTGCCTCTCAAATAGACTCTTTCAGGAATCTCCAGACATTCAGGCCCACAGTTCATCATCTGTATGTCAGGCACCAGTGAGCAGTTTACAAAACATTTTTACCTCAATAAACTCACAAGCCATCATCATAATGGAATTCGGTGCTCCTATCATTTACTGTCACCTTCTCTGTATACGTCACTTACTATATAGACATGGATGAGAAAACAAGTTCCCATTTATTCCAAATTACATTTGTTATTACTAAAGTTAAACGCCCGGGACAACATTATAAGGCTTAGCAAATTAATTCACAGTACATTGGATGTTGCTAATCCAACTCGACAGATGCTTATCTTGGAAAAGATTTATGGTTCTTCATAATATAATCTGGTGCTAGATTAATTTGTTTAGCAAAGCAAATTTAAAAGGGGGAAAATAAGTGTGTTTGCTTCTAATGTAGAGAAATGTTGATTCTGGAAAGTGATGCCAGTTTGCAGGGAAGGGAGGAAAGCAGTTTACAGTAGCCCTTCTTAGGGCCATACAGTGTCCTCAGTTTCAAAACCAAGGCGAAGGGAAGAAAGGCAATGCTGATGTGATTCCCTTAGCTGGGTCTATCACAACCCAGCTGATACTACATAAGTGAATTATACCTAAGCAGGAGCAATTTGAGTTAGACACTGGGAAGAACTGGCTAGTGAGTGATACATAAGGTTAGCTATTTGCTCAGGCTTCTGAGAACTGGCTGCATAATCTTCTTATCTGGAACTTTCAGGTGGAGGAAATTGAAGAGAAAGTAAACCTGAACTGTTTAAGCTTCCCTGGATGGAAAGAGTAGAGGGGAAGAGGGCTGACCTCCCCTGAATTCTGCTTGTTTTGGCAGTGTTCAGATATAGACTTGGGTCCCCAAATCTTTGTGGCATGTGACCACTGTTTACATTTTTCAGACATAATTTAAAGAAGCAGGAGCGGTGTTGGGGCCCCTAGAACTGTGGACCAGGAAGTCACGCATCACTGTGGTTAGCAGCACCTGCTTTGAAACTACAACTCCATGTGTGACTACAGGAAAGATCTCTTCTCTTTTGGTCTCCTTTTCCACACCAGAAGAATCAAAGTTTAGAAATATTTATCTGAAGCAGTTGCTATGAGCATTCAGTGAATCATCATTGAACATAAAAATACAGGGCTTGGGCCCTAAGAATCTTCTGTCAATTCAGGCATTATTATACCCAACAAAAGTGCTCCACAGAGAGGGTTGCCAGTGTCCAGGGCAGGTAAAGCTGCTGGAGACTCTAGACCTTGTCATTTTGAACACACCCAGATTTTCCCCCTCCTTACTGGGAATATCTGGAATCTGGAATTTGGAATTTAGAAAGTGATATGAAATATTCGCTAAGTTGGACCTAAGAAGAAACTTTGGAATCAGGTTTTGGGATTTGTGAGTTTTATTTTTGCTTCTGTAGAGAAATGTTTGTTGGGGGCATGTTCCATTTTCCTGTTTATTTGTAGCATAGGCATTGATGGGCACAGAAGTGGTAAGTGGGTGGTAATTCAGGACACTATGAAATCCCTCAAGAACTAACTTTACATGGAATATCTGCTGGGATTGTCAATGGATCCCTCTATGAGCAATCAATTGCAGATTTCTTGTAATTGGGATATCTCACAGTTTAGATTAACAGGTAAGACTCACTGCTTTCCTTCAAATTCTCAGCTTCCTTTAGTATTAGCTGTTGAACTTGGGCAACTTGCTTGTCTTCTCTGTGTCTCAGTGAAAATAGTATTAACCATCTCCTAACATTGTGAAGATTAAATGAGATAGCATATGCCAAGTGCTCAGTTCCTCATATGTAGTAGCTGCTTGATATGTCTTTGCTGTTGTTAATATAAGGATGATGATAGCGATGGTATTGATGGTGGTGATGGTGGTAGTGATGATGGTGATGATAGTAATGTCATGATGACAATGATGATGATGATGATGATGGCAGATGGTGATTATGGTGGTGGTGGCAATGATGATGATAATGATGGGTCATGATGATGATGGTGGTGGTGGCAACAATGATGATGATGATGGGTCATGATTATAATGGTGGCAGTGGCAACAATGATGATGACGATGATGGGTAGTGATGATGATGGTGATGATGGCAATGATGATGATGACGACCATGGTGATGGTAATGATGGTGGTGTTGGTCATGATGGTGGTGTTGATGGTGATGGTAATTTTTATCATTTTGTTGACTTGCTGCCACCAACATTTAGTGCTCACTCAATGAGGTCATTTGATTAAATTGTTTGATGAGGTCATGAGGCTTCATCCCTGACCTTGGTGCTCTGTACAGAGGTGTGGATAGCACTAGGCAGGAACCACTTAGGATGGAAAATCACCTGGCAGAGGTTCATAGAGGTGTTGAGCTCCAGCATCATGAATGCTGGCAGAGGGGGAACATCAGATGGGTCAGAAGTTCGCTTGAGGTCAATAGAGGAGGGCTCTCCACAGTGCAGCTCCATCCTCCTATGAACAGCTCTCTTGCTGGCCATGTTCTGAATCTGAAATCACAGAGTTTCCCAGGAGAAAAATGAAAAGTCATTTCCTA
Source organism: Tupaia belangeri chinensis (assembly GCF_000334495.1). Classification (NCBI taxonomy): domain Eukaryota; kingdom Metazoa; phylum Chordata; class Mammalia; order Scandentia; family Tupaiidae; genus Tupaia; species Tupaia belangeri. Next base: position 2,767,573 of record NW_006198262.1, read on the forward strand.
AGCTTTTATCTTAAAACTCATAAAGTGAGCTCATGGGGAATTCAAACCAACTGATTTCAGTCACTGAATATGCCCACTGAGGGAATGCCAGGGGCATGGCTGCTTGGCATACAGTTAGTGCTCTGTAGAGGTTTCCTGAACTTTATGTTCTCAGACCCTACATATTGGCACCTAACCCTGTTACTCTCCAGTCTGCTCATACAAACCTGGTGCTCTCCTCAGCAGTTTTTGTTTGTGTCTCTTAAAGGTACATCACCCAGGAGGGGCCATAAGCCCTATAGATCCAACATCGTCATTCAAGATTTGTCCCCGTTCTATCAATCATGTATTCATGATATCCAGAAGCTCAAGGATGCAATGGCTCAGATGTCACTTGAGTCCTGCCTGGTAATTTTTACATTGGCATTCGCTCGTGCATTTCCAAGGATGATTTCCAAGTTGTTTTGTCCTTGTCATCAGGGGGCCTTCAGTGTCCTTTAGGTATGACCCTCATTAAGCACGAGGGAGAAACTTGTGTCATTTTTCTGCACCCTGATGGTCAGCTGACCTGAATAGCCATGCAGGACAGCCAACCTTGGAATCAAGTCTTATGACAATGAAATACTTTCCAAATACCAGAATTGGAGTGGAAGAAAATTAGAAGCAGATGAAACAGGGAGAGACATCTTCCTTTTCCTTCTGTTTAAAGCCATGATGGCAGTTTAAATGCTGAATCTCTTTTAATTAAGTTGCTGGGTGTTTGCTACCAGGGAAGTGAATCCATCCTTAATTTAAAGATATTTGAAGCAAATGACTCATGAACTTCAGAAGTTTTGAGTGGCTTAATTGGGATAAGAGCATCAAAGAGCAAATGAGTGTTTGGAGCTCTACAGAACATTCTAAACTTTGTAGATGGCAAGGCTGGTCTTTAGGGTCTTAATTGGGACTTTCTGAACACAGTATGGCAGATCCTGCAAGATGTGGTTTCAGATGGTGACCTGCAGCATGACTGTTTGCAGTCATAGGCCCGAGTTTGCATTCTGACTCCCAGGTCTGTGGACCCCTATAGCCCCTTAGAGCATTCTCTCTGATTTTGCTGAGCAAAGTTGTATTCACACCAAACAGATAAATGAGCTCTGACTCACTGAAGTCCAGCCTCTAATTCTTTTGGGGCTGACTCTGTTTCAGGCTTTCTTTTATTTCCTTTTCACATGCTCTGTGTTCCAACTTACTGCACTTAGTGCTTCTTAAGCTTCTTTGTTCCCCTAGGGCCTCATTCTCCTTCTAAGAGCATGTTAGGGATTGAGAAAGGTTCTCTAATTCTTGCAGAACAGAAGTGCCTATTCTAATGTACTTCCTACCTGGGAGCTGCTGAGCTCAACAATCCTGCTGCTTTTCCTTTGCCAGGCCTCGAAAACTGCCTCTGCTTGTCATCCTGTTTGGGAATTAAGGCTTTATTCCATACCCCTCTCTACTTGGAAATCAATCTCCTTTAAGGGGGCAGATGGGGTCACTGCTATTGAGGAATCTGAGAATTGCATGAAACACCTCTCTATAGAATACATCTTTCCTTCCAACATGGATTTCACTAAACACTGGGTTGATAACAGATCTGTTTGAGATATGGTGGGTTGAATTTATAGTTTTCATCCACTCACAGGGGAATGATTCTAAGCATTAAGGTTAAATATTAGGAAGAACACCATTTTTAGAATTTTTTGTTTGAGTGTGGTAAGAAGGCCGAGTTTTTAAATTTCTGATGTCTTGGTCAGTTATTCAATGAAGCATCAATTCTGTGCTTAGTTGATATTAAATGACATACCTTTGGGTGGGGAAAGAGATGGAAAACAGGGTCCTTCATCCTCTTTTCAAGAAGCTTGAAAAAACTGTTTTGGGGGTACCAACAGTTGGCATAATGGCTATGTTACTGGACTTCCATGTAGTCGACCACAGTTTGAGTCCCGGACCTGGTGGCTTAAATTCACACCGGGCGTGTATGTGTGCATGCTCAAGATCCTGAGAGGAGAATGGAGAAGAGATTGTGGCATGGCCCTCCCCCAGGGGGTGATTTCTTGCTTTCTGTCTCTCTGTCTCTCTCTGTCTTCCTGGCAAGCGCACATGCCGTATAGCAAAAACCTCTCAAAGAAAAAAAAAATCTGTTTGGGAAAGCAAGACAAGTAAGGACACATCCTTGCACAAGAGAGAGGTGACAGGTAAGGACAGCAGGGAAAAATGTCACAAAGTCATTTGTGGTCAGTTGCCAGTTAACTGTTCTGGCAACAGAGATTTCAAACAAGAGGGACCTTTTTAGATGGGAAAGTCCAGACCAGGCTTCTTGGAGTCAAGTTCTGCTGGATGAGGAAGGTAGACACTACAGAGATGACGAGAGGGAGGCAGTGGGTGAGTGGGATAGTGTAGGAAGAGCTTCTGTAAGCCCTGGACTGTGGAAGAGGCAGGCCAGGCAGCTGTCCTTGGGACTTACCTGTTGTCTCTGAAACAAATGCTAACTAAGACAACCTTTTAGGCCTTACCTCCATTGAATTGCCTTAACAGTGGGCAGGCCCCAGTGCTCTTGTTAACAGCTAAAATGATAGCCTTGGAAAGACTTCCCTCCCCGTTTTGTCATCAGTAAGCGGAGAATATGACAGAGTTCTGTCTCTGAATTCTCTTCCAGCACTCACCCATAGTTGGCTGTCCTTGAGGAGCCAGTCAATGAGCTCAGCAGTTTCACGTGCACAGGCAAGCCCTGAGGCCAGGCAGGACGATGGCTGTGGACTGGATTTTAGAGCCATTTTAGGGTGTCAAGTTGTGCTTTCTCCTTGTTGAACCTCCTCCCTGCCCCAGCATGGCCTACTTTGTGGGTGTCTAGCTCAAAAGGGTCTCTTGTGAATAGTTCCCATAGAAGAAGCAATTCTTCACCTTTGCAGCAGGTAAGTACCACGATGTTTGAGGACTCCCCAGCCAGTTGCCACTGCCCAGTTCTGAAAACAGCCCAAATCAGAGGCAGTTGTATGGTGGACATGATGAACAAGTGTGCCATGAGGTTAGATATGAAGTCTCTGTTTTTGATGTGGTTTGGTGAATCTTACAAACCTCTGCCTCGCAGTCTGTTACAACCCCATCTGCCCCCTTAAAGGAGATTGATTTCCAAGTAGAGAGGGGTATGGAATAAAGCCTTAATTCCCAAACAGGATGACAAGCAGAGGCAGTTTTCGAGGCCTGGCAAAGGAAAAGCAGCAGGATTGTTGAGCTCAGCAGCTCCCAGGTAGGAACTACATTAGATAGGCACCACTGTTTTGCAAGAAGGTCATCAAGAACAGAGGAATGTTTCTCTTTCCAGAATTTTCTTTCAGCAGTAGAGAAGCCAAGTTTGTCACAAGATCAAAGCCTCAAAAATCTTCCCTTGGAGGTGATGGATGGGCAGGATGTGTCTGACAAAGCTGATGCCGGTGGAGAGATCACCTTCCAGACCTTAGCTACTATCCTTTGCCAGCAGTCTGGCCTTGGCTCTGCCATGTTGCCTCATGGGGTCTCAACTTTTTTACCTGCAAAACCGAGAAGTATTTCTTCCTCACAAGGTTGCTCTGCCACTCAATATGGAAAGTTGAGCATCATGGAGGGTATTCAGGCAAGGTTAATTGAGTGAGAAGACCTGTCCACTTGCCTTATGACTGCACTGGGGAGGTCGAACAGTATGCAGTCCAGAAAATGCCCTAGTCTTCTGTCTCCTTCAAGCTTCTCCCCCAAAGTCAAGGATGTACAGTTGCCCACTCAGAACTATCCTATCTGTATCATGATCTCTCCCTGACCCAGAAGGCCTTGGTTCTAACCACAGCAGTCATACCTACCCATGATGTGCTGGACACCTGGCTTATGACAGCACTGGCTGAAAACCACACATAGATCCCCATCACTTGTTCCTACCTCCCCGAGGAGAGTATCAGTATAGTCTACAGCAGGGAAACAGGAAGAAAGGTCTTAAGGATGGGGCTTCTGGAAAACACTGGGTTTGGTAAAGACCACCAAAGGCAGGAGAAAGAAAGGCTAGAGGTGTCCTAACCCTTGCAGAACAAGCACCCAAGTTTATAATATATGTTTATAATGTTGCTTATTTACTATCAATGCACCTTCTTATAGAAAACACAATCTATTGGATTGTAATAAAAGTCATGATGTATTTTTCTATGCAAAAATGCATCACGACTCTTCCAACAACTCAATACATACAGTGTTTTTCTTTTTTCCAAAAACACAGTGCTCTAAGTGTAATACAGAGGAAATATGAACAAGAGTAATTTTTTTAAAGAATTATTTTATTTATTATTATTATCATTATTATTTTTCAGTTTGATCAGAGAGAGGCAGAGAGAGAGAGGAATGAGCAAGCAAGCCACCAGGTCCGAGAACTGAACCGTGGTAGGCCATGTGGGAGTCCAGCGCCTTTAACCACCATGCCACTTGCCGGCCCCCTACGAGAGTAATTTTTTATTAACTTCTGTTTATGTGTACATAAATGCCCATAGGCTTGTCTTCACTAGATGATGTGATGAAGTGGCCAAAATCTTGCCCCTCAATAGCAGCACCAGGAACTTGACCCTGATGACAGCTGGGACAGATGTGTCACATTGAGAACATTAAGGGCAGGTGAATTTTGCAAAATGGTAAATGACTTAGCAACATACAGGACAAGAATAATAGTCTTTTGATTTACATAGTGCTGCATCTTGGAAACTTCAGTGCACATTAGGCACATGCAGCCAGGCTGTAGCAGGTGGTTAAGGCAACTGGATCCCACATGGCCAACTTCATAGTTCAAGTTCTGGACCTGGCAGCTGGAGAAGGCAGGGTACATGTGTATGTGTGCCAAAAATCCCAACAGAGGGAGAAATGGAGGAGAAGGGTTTATAGCCATTCTCACAGAGGGTGCTTTCTCACTTTCCTTGTCTCTCTCTCTCTCTCTCTCTCTCTCTCTCTCTCTCTCTCTATCACAAGCACATGCACCGTCTGGTAAAACTTAAAAAAGATAAAAATTCAGAGAATACTCTGGGTCTCTAATGGTCCAAGGAGGCTTTCTGAGACCAGATGTGTAGCAGGACAGTCAGAAGCCTACAGGGCAGAGGCTTCAGTGGTGTGCGCAGCAGGGCATGAGGTGTACCTGCCCTGCTTGATGAATGTTCATCATTTTGACAACTAAATATGTCCCCCACAATTCTCAATGGCCCTGGCTTCTTGTTCTAGTTCCAGACATTCCAGAGGTGACCTTTTACCTAGGACAAGCCCTGTCCTGTGCTCACACCTGCATCCTGTTCACAAGAGACTCAGTCTTCATCTGTCCACGAGCATCCTGGGGCCATTATAACTAATCACTGCATTTTGGATGGTTGGAAACAATAGCAACTCATTCTCTCTCAGTTCTGAAGGCCAGAAGTCTGAAATCAAGGAGTCAGGAGGGCCATGCTTGCTGTGAAGGCTCCAGAGAGTATCTTTCCTACCTCTTCCAGCTCCTGGTATCTCCAGGGATTCCTTGACTTGCACTAATTTCATTCTAGTCTCTGCCTTCATTTTTACAAGGCCTTCTCTCCTGTGTCTCTATCTCTGGCTTATAAGGACACTTGTCCCTGGATTTAGGGCCCACTTGGATAATCCACGATGATCTTATCTCAAGATCCTTAACTTAATTGCAACTGCAGGGATGTTTAAATGAAGTTAATGGTGGGGTCTTATTTTGTCTAATCAAGATCATATGGGGTGGTCTTCAAAAAGTTATGAAAAGCAAATATATGAAGAGACTATGTGTGGGTTTCAGAAATAACCACATCATAGTTTTTATCATCATTATTATTATTATTATTTTATTTATTTCTTCCATGAGAGTGAGCTATGGAGACAGCATCTCCTGCATGGCCTTCATGTTGCAGTCCACCCCCAATTCTTGCTTGCCTGGATCACAGGCATGATGAGTGTTGCCATCATGCTCAGGGAGATCTCAGGGTCTGAACCCAGGACCTTTCCTATCTGGCTTCAGCTATGTTACTTTTGTGTCACCACATGGCCCCAAACTTCTACTTCAATTCAATTTTTTTTATGAACTTTTAGAAGGTCCCCTTACATTCCTAGGTTCTGGTGGTTAGGTAGTTAGCTTTTGAGGATTTCTCTCAGACTGCTACTTTCAGAGGTGTTTTCTCAGCTCTGTCTGAGCAGTCCTTGGCTCAGGGTTGGGAATGCTAGAAGTTTATCCTGCAGATTTCTCCTAAATACTGGCTTTGCTGGAGAATGCAGTCCTGAGAAGGGTATTGGCCACTGTCTACCCAGCTCTTCTCCAGGCCAGAGCTCTTCTCTTGTCCAAGGAGCTCTTCTTTGTATTTATGGCAAAATGGGTTGAGCTTCACAAACAGGTCATAGATCAAATGTTTGGCCTCTCATTTGACCTTTTCCCATGTAGATCGGTCATTCATTCTGTGGCTCATTCATTTGAAAGTGTTCATTGAACCCCCTCTGTGTTTGGCATGCTCTGGTAACAGAGAAAACAGATGATACAAGCACAGTGCCTACCCCAACCATCTTCCCTCCCAGGGACAGCAGCATAAAAGAATAAATTCTAGGTTCCAGCAGGTACAAGGAGGATACACACAGAATGAGGAGAGGTAAGTGTGACCAGGGAGGCCTTCCTGAAGGAGGAAAAGGAATGAGCAGCAAGAAGGAGTAGGAAGATGGAGGTAGAGAAGAAGAGAGAAAAGGTGAGAAAGAGACAGAAGTTGGGTGGGTTACTGCAGGCTGGGGTGGAGGCATCAGAGAGTTTGGCTGGGACAAGATCCTGGGGATACATGAAGGCAGTTGTGAGGGGTTTGAATTTTATTTTCAGTATGGTGAGGAGTCAGGGGATACACAGAGCGAGTGTTGATGTAGGCATGAGGGACAGAGAATAATCTAGAAGATCTCCTAAGTTTTCATTCTGAATGACTTACATCCTTAACTGAAAGTGATGTCATTAACTGGGATGAGAAAAGCTTGATGGCAGCAGATGGGAAAGGACAGTTGGGAGTGATTTGAGCCTCGTTAAGTCCAAGCTGCCCTGTAAGCCATCCAGGGGGAGCCATCTATGGGAAGGAACTCCTTGGATTTATGAGTCTGGTCTGGCCTGGAGTAGGAGCTGAAGAGCTGTCAGTGCATGGATAGAAGTGAAGGTCATGGAGATAATTGAGACCTCCTACACAGAGGATAGGGAGTGTGAGAAGAAAAAAGGACAGGGTGCTGGGGACATCAACAATGAGAAAGGGCAGGGAGGAATGAAACAGGGAGGCAGAGTGGTATTGTGGGAGCCTGGAGGACAGAGCGTTTCACAGAGGACGGAGCAGGCAGGCCTGTCATCACTCCTGAAGGCTAAAGAGGGGACCAGAGGTGATTACCTTGGCTGCAGTGTAGGTGACTAGTAAGGGGAGAGCTTACTAGGAGGAATTGAAGGGAAAACAGGAGGCCAGTGAGTAGAGTAGGTGAAGTCAGATATTTTGTCCTGAAGGAAATAAGAAAAAGGGGATTATAAAAGTGGACAACTTAGATGGTTCTGTTTTGCCATTTGTTTAACATGGGCATATTGAAGGCATGTCTGTCTGTCAGTGTGAATGGGAATAGGTCATGCAAGGGATGGGAGTTGTTGCATAAGCCAAGTCCTTAAGAAAACAAGTCAGGTCTCCTATTGGCTCTGCTCTCTGTGCAGGGGCAGCCTGACTAGTTGAGCTTGAAGAGGGATTGAGAGGTGATCCTGCAAAGTTGATTTGGGAATCTCACTCTGAGTGCAGACATCTTCCCTTCTCACTTGTAAGCATCTATAATTGAAGCCAGTATTTAGGAGAAATCTGCAGGCAACCCATTTTGCCATAAATACAAAGAAGAGCTCCTTGGACAAGAGAAGAGCTCTGGCCTGGAGAAGAGCTGGGTAGACAGAGTGCAGACATCTTCCCTTCTCACTTGTAAGCATCTATAATTGAGTGGAAGTCCATTGCTGAACTACACAGACTAGGCCCTGCCTCGCTGAGTGACATTTCTCAGGTGGGGGAGGACAAGACAATACTCTGGTGCACAGAAGTAGTGTCAGAGCACATGCACCTCTGGGGAACAGCAGGAACACTGGGTCTCCTGGTAGTGACTCGTACTCCTGGACGGGGCATTTGAGCAAAACCCAACTGGCAAGATCGAGGTGGCCAGGGAAGGATGCAAGGGGAAAGGCCAGAACTTCCAAGGGAATGCTGGGATAAGTGTGGAGGCCTTCTGGTAGAGTGAGACTAGACACAGAAGAGCAGAAAGGAGGCAAGTGGGTGTCAGCTAGTGAGGCAGGGAGGCCAGGGAGGACCCCGAACAGAGTAAGAGTTGGCTTTTCCTTACGTTTCCAGACAGGAGCTGTTGGAGAGCTATAAGCTTATGTCCCCTCTTGACCTTGACCTTGACCATGACCCAGACCTCACTGTGGCTCCTCACCTGTCAGGAGGTTGGTATCCTCACCTAGTTAGGTAACAGGTCATCAGAATCCTTAGAATGACTCATGGGCACTGCCTTGCATCAAACCCACACCCTTTTTCTGGGATCCTAAACCCCCACTCCCCAATCTTCCCCAGTCAAAACCCATTCTGGGGAAAAGTCCCAAATATACCTGGCATCACAGATATCGCCCCTTGCCTGACCTGCAGCCACTCCTCACTCATTTTCTGAACAGTTTTTAAAAATGCTACCTCTGGGCTTAGGGACAGCTGTGGAAATTGATGCCTGGCGCTGAAATGCCAGGCACATCTTTAATCTTTTGGGACAGAAAAAGGAAATGAAAAGGAGAGCAGTCAGAGTGATAATGTTCTGCGCTTTTCAAAGTCGCGACGCCCAGACTGAAGGCAGGTGCTGCTGTGCCATGAGGACCCCCTGCACAGCTCTGGACACAAGGCAGGACTATGTGTGCAAGGTCAGCCCAGGGCTGGTTTACCTAGCATCTGCCACCTTGCTCTGGACTAGCTGTGCTTCTGTCTAGAGAAGGCCATGAAGTTACTGCTGCCACATTTAGGTTCAAGTGACCAGGAGGAAAGTGTCAGCTCTGCTAAGGCCACTGGTCCCAGGGCAGCAGAGTGCAGTTTGCAGCTTCTGGTAGGGGATTCTGACCTAGGAAGAAGTCTGTGTGGGGCCCTGGGAACTCAGAGTAGCAAAGGGATCTCCTGCCCAATGGATAGGAAAGAGAAAGGCAGAGCTAGGCCAACACCTATTTCTCCTGAAGCAGCTATAAACAGCAGGCTGGGTGGTGACCTCATGTGTGGAGTTTGGGGTGGGTGTGGGGACTGTCCCTCCCTGGTACTTGGTGGAGAATCCCACTCCCCTCCTATGCTTTACAGATGCATTGGTCCCATTAAGTTCCCTGCCCAGGACTGTGTCCATTCTGTGCACTGTCCCTCCTGTGCCTAGCCAGGGTGCATGTGACACATTTGAGGACCAGGCACACTCTTTTGGACACCTGCCTCCTCTTCAAAGTGGACACGAGGCTTGGAAAGAGTTCTTGCTGTTCAGGGTCCCCCTGCATGTTAGCGGCTGACCTTAGTTCACAACTGAGTCGCTAGAACCATCTGTATCAGTGCAGGCTCCCCAGGAAACAAGCCCCTGACATTCTTTCCAATATGAGCTTTACACTAACATTCTAACATTAGAACAGAAATGTCTGGGGAGGATCCAGGTAGTCACAGGTAAACAGTGTATCAAACACACAGTCCCTTCCTAATATTGGAGCAAATGTTGTCCTTCTTGTGGTATCACTAATACGGTATCTTGTGCTTTCTTGAGAGGGGAGAATTGACAGTTTTCTCAAACTCATTTGATCCCAGAAGACTGAATTGTGGAGAATCTTATCCTAATGGCGTTCTGTGACTCACTCTTTGAGAAGTCCCTTCTAGTGATCTGGGGCCACCTTGGGGGTGTACCTCACCATCAGTGAACTCAGCCAGCACTGATGGAGGATCAGAGCATTGGTAACAAGACTTCATAAAATCTAGCTATAAAGAGCAGGCTTGGCAAACAGGCCCCATACCCTGACTCCTAGCACCATGCCTATACTTGTTTTCGTTAATATAGTTTTATGGGAACACAGCCATGCCCATTTGCTGACATGATGCCTATGACTGCTTTCATGCTTTAATGATAGAATTACATAGTTGCAACACAGACTGTGTCACCCACAGGACTAAAATACTCTGGACCTTTACAGAATATGTTTACCATCCCCTAGAGTAGAGCCACACACTCACGTGAAACCCTAGTTAGAGTGACAGAGGCACCGCGTTTGTCTCCAGGTGCCTTTACTCAATTTGGTGCAGAAGATGATGGAGAGAGGATGTAGCAAGAAGAGGGGGTGGAGCAGAAATCCAGGGGGAGATGGTTAGAGGCCCTGGGAACCCCAGGAGGTGAGCTGGGACAGAGAAGGGCTATACTGGGTGTCGATCTTCAAGCTGTCTGTTTAAAAGAAATGATAGATTGCACCTGAGTAGCAATGCTCTGAGCCGGATCCCAAGCTAATGCAGCAAGCTAGGTTTCCCCTCTTCCTGCCTGCCTTCCCCAGTGGGCACCTGAGACTGGCCATGAGAATTATCTGAGGCAACAAGGAACTCACCTGCCTGCTTTGAACTTCTGGTCCAAGCCAGAGACAGTGTCATCTACTACATCACACAGCCCTGTGGCATAGGAGCATGAGTCTGTGACAAAGACTCAGTACTAGAGCCCATGATAGGGTTGAGGTTGACTGAGGAAGAGACAGGACAACCAAAAGTGGCAAGAGTGTGGCCCAGAATTGCTAAAAAGCCCAGGTCCTTCTACTGCAGCTGCTGGAACTTAGGAAGAAAACCAGATCTCAGAAACCTTGGTCATTAGAGTGCAGTGCTCACTCATTGTGATGGCCACCCACTTTGCTTTGGATCATGGGCTTGCTTACCCAGTGGAACCGAGGCCTCCTGCATTAGACTGCTCAGCCTGCCATCACGGAGCACCCCAGACTGAGTGGCCTAAATAGCAGAATTTTATTCTGTCAGTTCCAGAGGCCGTAAGTCTGAGATCAAGGTGCCAGAGGGGTTGGTTCCCCACCTCTCTCCTGGGCTTATAGATGCCATCTTCACTCTGTGTCCTCACACGTCATTGCTCTGTGCATGTCAGTGTCCTGATCTCTTCTAGGGGCACCAGTTCTTTTGGATTAGAGCCCCAGCCTTTTGACCTCATTTAACCTCGATGACCTTCTTAAAAGCTCCATGTCCAGATACAGTCATATTAGGGTTTAGGGTTTCAACATACATATTTATGGGGGGACACAGTTCAGTTCATAACACTTCCTCATTTCTGGGGTCACAGATGCCACCTGGCAGAGTGGCATCCTGTCATGTGAAGCAGCAGATCCCTGGAGTCCTAGGGGACTAGGAAAGGAAATGGATACCCATCACCCCTCCCTGTGTGGAAAGAGGTAGTTATGGGGGGCTGACCCTAGCCCTCCTTGCAGGCCAAAAGAATGACCTGCTTGTATGTGTGTGGAGCAATGTGTGCCACTCTGGGGGCTGTGTGGGAAGCTGACATTGGTTGGAGGTGGGGTGCATTTGATATCCCAACATTGATTTGTATTTGTATCATACCTTACTGAGGACATGTTTTAGGGACTTGAGTCTAAGAGCCAGGAGGATTAGCACAGTCTGCTTCTCTGAATCGTGTGGGGCTTCTCAGTGGATGCAGGTGCTGAGGGACAGTCAGTTTGGGAGCCTAGAGAGATTCTGGAGGAGAGTCTGGGCAGGAGGAAGCTGCCAGATTCTGTCGATCCAGGTATGGTTGTTATTAAAGATTCAGTACATAGGTACCAGCAGTTGGCGTAATAGCTATGTTACTGGACTCCCATGTAGTTGACTGCGGTTTGAGACCCAGACCTGGTGGCTTAAACTCATGCTGGGCACGTGTGCATGTGTGCCCAAGATCCCGAGAGGAGAATGGGGGAGAAAGGATTGAGCGTGGCCATCTCCCCTGGGGAGTGATTTCTCACTTTCTGTCTCTCTGTCTCTCTCTGTCTTTCTGGCGAGCGCAGGTGCCCTATAGCGAAAACTTCTTCAAAAAAAAAAAGATTCAGTACATATTGTTGGGTCCAGTGATGGCACAAGTTGCCCGGAGAACTGGCTTAAAATGCACATTTCTTGGGGGCCAGCAGGTGGTATAGTGCTTAATGTGCTGGACTTCCATATGGCCTACTACAGTTTGAGTCCTGGACCCGGCGACTTGAAACTCACACCAGGTGAGTGTACTTGCATGCCTAAAATCCCGAGAGGAGAATGGAGAAGGGATTGAGGCAAGCCTGTTCCCCCCTGCTGGGTGATTTCTCAGTTTCTTTGTCTGTGTCTTGGCTGAGCACACATGCCCTATAGCAAAAATCTCTCCCAGAAAATAAAAATGCACGTTTCTGGTCCCTGCACTCCAGAAACCCTTATTCAGGCAGGGATTCTGGAAGCTACATTCAGAAACTTTGGCTATGACGTGCGAGTCTCAGGAGGTAGGAAACAGCAGCTGAGAGCCCTGGGGCTTTCGCTGGAGGGTAGGTGTCCAGTTGAGACTTGAACCCTGAACCTGTCTCCTCCATAGTCTGTGGATGATGGTGCCGCCTCCCTATCTCCAGAAATAGAACAGAAACAGACAAGGAGAGCTTCCAAATGCAAAGGCATGACTCTAACTGAAGTTAGAGGCTGAGCTTGTCTTCGCTTTATCTTCTTCACCATGGTGTCTCCTGGTTGTAAAACCCCATGCGTGACAATGCCCTAGGAGCCCAACCTCCAGGATAGGCCACCCCTTCTGCAGTGAGCTACCTGCAGCAGCTGGTCGCAGTTGCTTCACCGATTGGGTTACATCTGTTCTGCCGTGAGTCATCAGCTCAGAGCTGGGGTGCACACGGCTCTCAACATGCCAGGTGGCCTTTACCAGGCTCGGGTGGGTAAATATCAGGAGACAGAGCATTCAGCACTCTGTGCAGCACGGCGGGCAGCACATCCCTCAGCTGCAGCAGAAAAGACTAAGGGAGAAGGCCTGGGAATTTCAGAATGATATGACCTCTGGTCCTCCTCCTTCCCCTTTGAAGCCTTGTGATATGTTGATGACTGTTTCAGTGCTCCTTCCCTCCACTGTTGCCCGCATCCCTCCCCTTTGCCCGATGGTGCTGAGAAAGCCCACGTCTCTCTTAGATAGTATTTATTGCACAGCCTCATGTACAAGGTGACCTTGAGCACTCTGCTTTGACTTCAGCCGCAGCTCTTGGCCACTGTTGCTATTGACCTAAGTGTCTGTATCTATAGCCAAACTCCACCCTGGTCAGCAGAGGGCCACACCACCCTCAAAGCATGTCCCCAGTGCCTGATGCAGGGCCAAGGTGCTGGGCAGGCCTTCTGGTATGCATGCTCCTCTGTGGATTCTTCGTTGCCCCGAGGTGGAGCTTGTGACCTGCTTCTCACAGATAGATTATGGCAGAGATGATAGATGCCAGCCTGTGACACCCTGTGATCGCCTTAGTCATTTAAGACTCTGTCCTACTGGCAGACTCACCAGGGAAACTCCCTTGCTGGCCCTATTTTGAAGGGACCTGTGAGAGGCCATGGGGCAGGGGTCTGAGGAGCTATAGGCAGCCTCTGCCAACAGCCAACAAGAAACCAGGCTCTCAATCTATGGCCATAAGGAAATGAATTTGGCCAATACCTAGAATGAGCTCAGAAGTGGGCCCTTCCCATGTGAGCTTCCAAATGAGGCCACGGCCCAGCCACGGGAGTTACCAGGAGTCTCAGAAGAGCAGGGACCCTGGTCTATACTCCATTCCTTCCAAGACTCTGAACAGAAGACCCAGCTAACCCCTAGCAGATTCCTAACCCACAGCAACTAGGTCATAAATCAGTGCTGTTCAAAGCTGCCAAGTTTGCAGTCCTTCGTTATTCAGCTTAGATAACTAATATTTCCTAGAGCCTAGTGATGGCGACCAAGTAAGTTTGCATGAGTGAATGAGTAAATTTTTGAATAACTAACTGAAGACCAAGGTGGGCCATCAGGCACTGTGGCTGTCTATCTCAGCTTGCTCTCACTGTCATCAGGGGACCTGGCCTATTATCTGGGTGGGCTGGGGGTATGGGGTCAGTCTCTCATGGTGTGCTTAGGGGAGAGGCACAGGAGAAGGTGGGCCCCTGGGCATAGATGTAGAACCCAAGGAGATAGGTCCCTCTGTACTTACAAGACCATTTTGCAGGTAGCTGGAAACTTCTATCTTGAGCCACAGATGGTTAGGCCTTCGTTCCTAAGACACCAGCAGTATTTGCTTTGTCTTGCTAATTCATTTCCCCCTCTACTCTGAGCCTAAGACTCATGCAGCCTGTGGCCTCTGCTGATGAACTGTCTGTCATGGGCTCCCTGGTTGCAGTGGAATCGTTCCAGTAGAATCACAAAATGTCCACTGACCCTTATCCCCAGTAAAAGACCTTACACCCCTCTCCCCATTAGTCTCTGAAGGACAATCAGCAGATTAGCAGCCCTCGAGGACACTGTCCATTGTACTCCTTCACCCAGCCTGGCTAGTGTGGAGCTGATTGTTCTTATATATCCTGGGAGAAAAACCACTGAGATGAATTATACATCACACCAAGAGATGGATCATTAATTAATAAACTCAGCCATCTCGACTTCCCACACCGTAAATAGCATCTACTGTGAACGGGGAAGTGTGCTTGACTTTGCGGACCAGGATACGGATGAGTTATTTCTTTTCCTACAGTGGGGGCACAGGTAGAGTAAAAAAAAAAACATGGAACAGGGGCTAAGTCCCTGTGGGTGTCACTCTGGCCACCTCACATTCTCCCAGATTCTAGTGAACCAGCTGATGGGCATGGGGCTGATGTGTGAGGCCAAGAGCTACTGCCCGGCTTGTGCCTATGCTTGGGCCCTTCTCAGTGAGATTCATTTTTTGTTTGTTTTTGTTTTTGTTTTTGTTTTTTGGCTCATGGGCTCCAAGCTTCATTGGCAGGATAACCTGCCTGGGTTGCCTGGTGTCCAGCCTGCTGCTGCCTTAGTCATCAGAGTACACTGGCTGGAGGAACACATAAAGGCACGAGGAAGGAGAGGAAGGCCTTTATTTCTTGGGTATTCCATTCATCAGCTTGGGCTGCCATAACAAAGCCCCATAGACTGAGTATCTTAAACAATGGAAATTTACTCTCTAACAGTCTTGAGCCAGAAGTCCAAGACCAAGGTCTGGGGAGAGCTGGTTACTTTCTGTGAAGGAGAATATGTTCCAACCTCTGAAGTATCCCTTGGCTTGTAGATGCCCAGCTTCTCCCTGAGTCTCCACACCATCTTCTGTGTGTGTATGTCTGTGTGCAAAGCTCCCTATCTTATGAGGACACCAGTCATAATGACCTTGTTTTCACCTGGTCCCCTTGTAAAGGCCCCATTTCCAAATCAGTTCTCATTCATAGGTACTAAGGTTAGGGCTTCAGCATCGGAATTTGGGATGAGGGCATAGTTCAACTGATATCATGCATCACTGGACTTATGGCCATTTGGATAGCCCAGGATGCTCTCATTTTGAGATCCTTAATTTAATTACATCTGCGAAAACCTTTTTCTCAGCTAAGGTCTCATGCATAGCTATTGGAGGTTAGGACTTCAGCATTTGGAGAGGGGACAAACCATAAAAGTACTCTTCCTTTGTTCTGAACCCTATTGCTAAAGAAAATATAACTCTTCTCAAAGCTATAATCCCCATGTGACCCTAGAAGTGGAAAGGGCTGAGGACACAGAGAACTTTGGGTAGGAGGTCTGGAGAAGGACAAGGACTCTGCTGAGTGGATCTTCAGATTCTTCATCTATGAGAATGGACGTTTCTGGAAATTTTCCTTGACCACAAGTGGATCATTTAAACATTGCATTAGAGAAAAAGTCAAGGAGCCAACAAGCTTGCTGCAAACATAGTAGAGGTGTCTTGTAAACTCTGATTTTATTGTTAACTGTGGCTTCTGGGGGAAAAAAAAAAATAGCACATGAGGCCCTGAGACAGAATTCTAGGCAGAACAGCTCAGCACAGTTGTTCCAGAAACCGAGATTAATCCACAGCTCATCCAGCCTTGTGCCTGCAGAAGAAACAGGTGATGAGAAAGCGCTTTCCTTTCCTCTTGACCGCCTCTCATTTTTACAAATTTTCAAGAAAAACAAACAC
>NW_006198262.1:2783798-2788244 GCF_000334495.1 Tupaia belangeri chinensis
GTTGTTTGGGCTGATCGATTCCTGGAAGGTGTGCGCGTCTCCTGTTAACCTAGATATCAGGAACTGCTGTGAGCCCTGCACCCCCTGCATCTGCAGATGGCGCCATCCACCCTAAGGCAGCCTTTCAGGCCAGAAGCTGGAAGAAAGGATGCATCTCCCCCAGGAGGAAAACACTAGCTTTTCTATCTTTTTGCAATGGGTCAAACCTACTGGACCAAGGTCACAGGTGCGGCGTGAAGTGGGGTACCCTGAAGGGGACAGGAAGAGCAGAAACTCAGAACAACACTCAGCCCCAGACCCTTTTCTGTATCCAGTACTTGAGAGTTCTCATCTTCTGCCTTGCCTGCAATCTGCCTTTTCCCCTAAGCATAATAAAGTATGGCACTGTTCCACGGGGTCTCCCCTCTTAGTCTTACACTCAACTCTCAAACATAGAGATCACAATACTTTGACCACAAGAACAGTCTGTTGTTGTGTTTTGCCTTTTTTTTTTCATTCCCTGGTTTCTTTGTTTGTTTGTTTGGTTGTTTGTTTTTGAGAGGTTTATTTGCTATAGGGCGTGTGCGCTCGCCAGACAGAGAGAGACAGCGAGATAGAAAGCGAGAAATCACCTCCTGGGAGGATGGTCATGCCGCAAGCCCTTCTCCTCTGTTCTCCTCTCGGGATCTTGGGCACGCACACATACGTGCCCAGCGTGAGTTTTAAGCCACCGGGTCCAGGACACGAACCGCAGTCGACTACGTGGGAGTCCAGCGACATAGCCATTACACTAACTGGTCCCGTGTTTTGCTTTTTGAAGCTGGTGTTTGCTTAGACTCTTCCAAGATGTTGTATACAGATTTATAGTCCCACTTTTTGCATTCCTTACTTGCAGTCAAAAATGCTCATAGGCAATTAAGAAAGGTGAAGGATGTTGTACCTGTCAGACTGGCAGGCAAAAGGGGCCTTGGAACATCATTAGCCTATAGAGAAAGAATCTTATCCTGAAAAGTGCAGGGGCAGCTTGAGAGAGAGGTGGCTTCAGGGTCTGGGACTATAGAGAGGCCCTGATAGAACTATCTCATTCCAAAATGGGATACTCTTTGCATGGAGCTCCAGTAAGGCCAGCAGCTCCAGGCTCCTAGGCTGCCGGGACAAAGACACAGAGTAGGCACTTCTGCCTAGCAGTTTCTGGAGGAAAGTCAGAGCCAACTCAACTCTTGCAAGAAGAGTTTCTCTGTCCCATCAGAAGGACAAGAGCAATCTCTCTTCAGATTGGTCCTATGAATGTTGGGACTCTTCACCAGCATTAATTCAGAAAGGGGACCTAGAGTGTCCCCAGCAGCTTCCTCCATGCTGCCATCCCCTAAGATGCCCTCCCTGTGGCCAGGAACTATGACCTTCTTAGAGACAGAGTGGGAAGGTACTTGGTTCAGAGAGCCTCTGCTTTACTGAATGCCAGCAGGATGTGTTCTTGGAATGAGGAACACATTCCTTCTCCCCACCTTTCCCCAGAAGATCCTGAGAAAGGAGCAGATGATGGTGGGATCCTGGGGTCTAAGTGGGCTGAGGAGGCCATGCAGATTCCTGGGACCCTTTATTATCTTCCTAGGACCTGTTGCTTCTTGGGTGTTGCACAGGCCCAGCTGGACGAGGCCACACCTCCAAGTGTGAGGGAAAGGGAAAGGCCCTGCGGTTCCACCCCAGACCTCCAACCCTGCATGACCCCTGAGTCCTAGAGTCCTGGAAATCGTGCCTCAACTTGGCCTCATTTCCTCAGAATGGCACTTTGCCTACAGACAGCCTCTCAGTGCTAGAACTTACTGTCAGGAATCATGCCCCTGTCCCAGGAGCCCCCCTGTGCTGGAGCAGGCCAGAACAGCTTAGTAGGAACACAGGAAAGACAGAGAGCCCTGGTCTTCCTGGGAGACTTGGGGTGAGTCCTGGAGTCCTGAACATGAGAGCTCATGATAAAATGGAATGGTAAAATGGAATGCCCCTCTATAAGAGGCCCAAGTCAATTCAAGAAATAACAGGGCTAAGTCTCTTAGTGAATTGCAGGATGCTCTGGAAACTGGAGTTCTTGCCTGCCTTTCCCTGACATTCTCAGGAGATCCTGGGAGGAAATGCTTCTCCAAATAGACATCTCAGCCTGGGCTTCTTACTGTGGCCTCTTCTAGTCCAAATTCCCCACAGATGAACTAAAATAGGATTTCTGGACTCTTCTCTGCCCAGCAGGGTATTTCAGAACCTGCTCACATTGAGAAAAATTAAAATGCTGTTAAAACACTTATTTTCACTTCAAGACTCTTTGTGAGATTTCCTACTCCCTGCCCTTCTGTGGGCAGCCTTCACCCCACTTCCACTCTTCCAGCACTTGAGCAGGGGGGGGTGACAGAGCTGCATTGAGTGTGGCTTGGGGTTCTCACGTGATTTTTTATTATTTTTTTTAATCTAATGCTCCTTTCAGATTATGTGTGCATCCTGAGACATACATGTCATGAGGGAAATGTGAATCTGTGTTTGCCCAAGGCCCTGACTGCCCTGAGAGGTATCGTTTCCAAATCTTGAGTTTAGACCAATAGGAGCAGGTAATACAGTAAGGAGAAGCTGCCCAAGAGGACCCTATTTGCTTGTTCATTTATTCACTCATTAATACAACCAACCAGAATATACCACATGCCCAGTTCTGTGCTAGGAGCTGGGACCTTAACAGACAAAATAGATACAGTCCTATCCTCACAGAGCTTGCAGTTCAGTGGGAGCCAAATCCAGCTGAATCCAAATTGTCCCTGTTCTGAGAGGCCCATAGTAGTAGTTCTGGAAGGAGAGGGCATAAAAAGGGGGTCCTGCCCCCAGGCATGGGAAATTCCAGCAGACAAGACTTCTGACCCATCCCTGGTGAGGTTCAGCTTGACCACCTCGTGCATCCCCCTGAGGTGGCAGGGGCAGGAGAAGGCCGCTGTAACTTGTACTATTTCCCAAGACCAGAGAAATTTCTGGTGTTGTGGTCTGCCCACACGCCGTCGTCTGTGTCAGAGCCAGAAATAGAACGCAGAAGATTCTTGTTCTGATTTCTGTGCTCATAATTCTAGGGCAAGATGCCCTTATGAGATGTGGATCAAAGGAGACAGAGGGTGGGGGGGGAGCCAAATGGAGCAGTTCACGCGAGCTGTGTGCATCGTGAGCAGGCCCTGCTGAAGCTCCAATTAGCTGCTTTTATAGGTGATCACGTACTGAGTATTGACTTGGCTCAGTTCAAGAAAAGCAAGAGCGATTTGCAGAAAGCCCCTTCAGACATGACAGTTAAAATCCAAATACAGACCTGCAAATGCCCCAAACCTTACTATAGGGCACCTGCACTCATCAGAGAAAGAGAGAGAGACAGTTAGAAAGCTTCTCCCGGGGGGATTGACCACACCACAGTCCTTTCTCCTCCATTCTCCTCTTGGGGTTTGGGGCACACATCCACATGTGCCAGCTTGTTTTCATGCCAGGTCTGGGACTCAAATTTCACATTCAGCCATGTAGGACCCAGCCTCCTTAACCACCATGCCACCTGCTGGCCCAGGACCAGTCCTATTTGTGAGTCCTGCCTTAATACGAACAATTAGTGCAGATGCATTGTGTCCTTAACGTAAGCCAGGTTCTAAGGGCATGGCTTCAACTAACTCTTGTAAGGCATGTAGGAGTTCTGGAGCTAGACAATCCTTTGATCCTTAACCAGCAAGGCAGAAATGGAGGTCCAGACAAGTAAAGGGACTTGCCTGAGACCACACAACCTTTTAGGTTAAAATCAGGATTCAAAACCAAGCTGCAAGGATGTTGTGATCCTCTCTGCACTACCTCAGCCTTATCTCATTCAATCTCGGCAGTGCTTTGGGAAATACAGTATTTTATTTTTATTTTACAAATTAGGAAATGGAGACTGAGAGAAATTAAGGAATCTGTCTATGGTCTGTCCATGATTGAACATTGGGCCTGTCTCTACATGACCTCAAAATGGACTGGACTTATGTAGGGTGACCACCATGGGCAATGCTAAACGCAATGCATGAGCTGTGTTTGGGTGTTTTGGGAAGGAAGAAGAAATGCCACCTCTAAAAAAAGTTGGTGATGGTGGCAGGCCAACATTTTCACCTCTTTCTGGGCAAAGTTTCTGAGGCCCAGGAAGCATCCTCTGTTTCCAAGGCCTGACAGGGTGGCATTTCCTCCTTCCTGAGTCCTGAGACTCCATCTGGTTTTGCATCCATCATCCCAGATTGCAGTACTTTCTCGTGACTTGTCCATCCAGCGCCTGTTTTCTGAGCCACATGGTAGGGCTCAGCCAGCCAGCAGCTCATCTTCATCTGAGTCGCTTTGCTCTGCTGGCATGGATAGAGCCAACATATTTGGTGGCCCTTTGAGGGTGACTGTTGAATGGTTAAGGAAGATTCAGTTCTCCCCTAGGTCTGAATGACAGCAGGA
>NW_006198262.1:2788255-2804695 GCF_000334495.1 Tupaia belangeri chinensis
GAATGACAGCATGAATGCACCCAATAAGAACATTTCATGGCCGGCATAGTGGGATCCAGGTCTCCCTGCTGCTGGAAGAAGAAGACAAAGAAAATATTTGGGGCTCAAATCTTTTCAAACTTGGCTGCAGCCTGTCATTTCTTCCCTGATAGAGAAAAAGCCATTTCTGGAACTCCAGCTTCCAGAGTGTGGGAGGAGGATGCAATGCACCTCAGCGGTACTGGGTGAGGGGACCAACTTGGGGACAAGAGTTTGGACTCCCCTGGTTGAATGTGTCACCTATAGTGATGGTCAATTTTTAGGTGTCAAGTTGGTTTTTGTTTGTTTGTTTTATGTAATAAAAGAGCAACCACTGACTAATGGGACACATTCAGCATGATGCTTACTGGAGTCTCCCCTCCTGCAATTTCTGCTGCCTGTGGGCACCTCCACCTGGCGTATAATGTGTCAGCTCCTCCCTGCTCCTGCTAAAGCCTTACCCTTGATTCACAATGCAACTCACAGCCGAGGCTCAGTAGGCCCCCTCTCAAGCCGCTGCCTCCTCTGGGGTCCCTTCTTCCTGAGAGTTATGCTCATGTCCTGTGGATCTGCCTTCCTGTGTCTCCCATGTTGAAGCTTGCACTCCTTCCCTTTGTCAGTGCAGCCACTAGCTCTGCCCTGCAGTGTACCTCCTGATGGTCCTAATGGTCCATCTTCAGCCTCAGCCACAGCTGGTTCCATGGAATGAAGTGGAGCTTAGAAGAGGGCTGGATCTCACATTCTTTAAGTCCAGAAACCAGCTCCCCTGCTTATTTTCTGTGATAGCAATTGCCTTATCTTTTTGTGCCTCCCTTCCCTCATCTGTGAAATGGACATAATAGAAGTCTTCATCTCCTCAAGCTGTGAGGACAAAAACAGTTCATGTTTGCAAGGTGCCGAGAACGTGCCAGGCTTGCAGTAGGAGCTATAAAGGTGTCTGTCCACTGAGCACATTTGCAAAAGTAGTTTTCACCGCCATATCAACTTTCCCAAATGATGACCCTGACATTGCCTCTCCTTGTTCAAAAATTGTCAGTGGCAGGGAACCAGCAGTTAGCGTAATGGCTATGTTGCTGGATTCCCACGTAGTTGACCGCGGTTCGCGTCCCGGACCCGGTGGCTTAGAACTCACACTGGGCACGTGTGCGTGTGTGCCCAAGATCCTGAAAGGAGAATGGAGGAGAAGGAATTGCGGCATGATAATCCCCCCCTGGGGGGTGATTTCTCGCTTTCTGTCTCTCTGTCTCTCTCTGTCTGTCTGGCGAGCGCACGCACCCTATAGCAAAAACCTCTCAAAAAAAAAAGTAAAGAAAATTGTCAATGGCTTCCCACTGCCTCTCCAAAAAATTCCAAACTCTCTCACCTGGACTCAAGGCTGTGACCACCTTTGTATAAGGCCCCCAAGGACTCCCAGCCCCCTGCTCTGTAGTGACCCCTCCCCTTTCCCATAGCCTTGCCTTTGCCTGCTTGCCCTCTGCACCAACACACACTCTTCTCCAAAGCCACTGACCACAAATGCTTCCCCTCACATAAATCTTTCTCTAATCCTTTGTGGCCAGAGGTAATCTCTTCCTTCCTTAAACGCTCATGATGCCTTCCCAGTTATACTTATATACATAAATAACTGCCAAATAAGATTAAAAGTGAGGCCTTGGCTCTCAGCTTAACCCACAAACTCCTTCAGGCCAGAACCTTGATATGTTCTTGTATTTATTTTTTTATCCCTATGTAGGCTATTGCAGAGCAGTTTGCACATATAGGTGTGCAGCAAGCACTCAGTTTTGTAGCATCATAAAGTCAGGATGCTCAGAATTGAGCCTGCCCCTTCCTTGCCTGTAGTTGACTGTCATTGTGATGGACAAAGCACTTATGGGCCTTGCAGGCTCCCATGGGAGTCAGGAACTGGCGAGACAGAGGGTAGGGGGCTGGGAAGGTCTAAGGCTTATTTGACTGAGGCTATTTTTTGGCCCTGCCCAGTACCCTGGACAAGCCCTTTTTATCATCTACTTCTTAGCACCTCACTTCCTGCATGGACATGGCCTAGCACTGATTACCTGGTGGCAGTGTGGAGCTGTGGGATGAGGTATTGCTTTCCCTTTCCCATGATTCTGTGAGACAAGATGGGCATCAATTTTGATGTTCCATGGTGCAGCCACAGGATGCAGTACAGATGCAGTCACAGCTGAGACTTCAACGTTAGAGGAGACATTATTTCCTTAGGGTTGTGCTCAGAGTCAGGACCAAAGTGTCATGGTCCTGGCCTCCTGAGACCCACTTTCATAGGTTTCGGCATAACTGGAGCATACTAGCTGCTTCATTATGCTCAGGGCCAAAAGAGGCCACACATGCCAGAGGGAATGATGACCTCTCAGGTAGTGGTGCCATGTGTTAGGTCATTGGGAAAGTCATGACAGATTTTTCAATGTAAAAATATACCATAACTTTCCCAGTGACCCAATGGATTATGGGAATAACCTTGAGTTGTCTCACAAAAGTCAGTCTGTGTACACATAGACTTTCCAGCCTTGAATTTACCTGGTTCAGAGCACAAAGGTCTCATCTCAAATGTGATACTTTTTGCCTCTTATCAGAAGAGTAATGAGACCTAAAGCCCACTGCCTTTGCTCAGCATGAAACATCACAATTGGAGCTCAGAAGTCTGCCCCAGAGTAGAGTAAGGCCAGGACCAAAAGGGACATCCATTCATAAATATCTCAGTCTTTATTGACCTCTTACATCACGGTACACAACCTTGGACATGCCATGATGAACACAAATGACCTGGCCATCCAACAAGGGTGATCATCTAAAATTTACTCCAATAAATGCATAATTGCCAACTACTCCAGGCAAGCTGACTCAATTTACAGGATACCGTGAGAGAATTTGTGTAAGAGAAGCATCATTTCAAGATCTTTAAGGTTTTTTTAATTTTTAAAATTTTTTTTATTTTTATTTTTTTGTTTAATAATGAGCAAGACAGACAGAAAGACAGGTATTCTTGCAGGATATTTCCAGTTCTCCCCTTAGCCTTTGAAGCCAGCCAGGGTTATGGCATATGTGGGCATGCCTAGCATATTCAAGTCAACACAGGATCTGAACCCAGTCCTCTCATCTGGCTCCAGAATCATCCAGTGACACCACACCACCTGCGCCACTGAAGCTGGGCCAGAAATGCCATGTGGCAGAGGAGTTAGTATATGCAGGGGATACCCAGAAGAAGAGGCTGATGAAGTTGACTGGTCAGGAGAGGAAGGAAGAACAACCAGGAACCCCAGCCCCAGGAAGGGAAGTGGGTGCAGACTCTGAGAGCAGCTGAAAAGCTGTGGCAGGCAGAGTTATCACAGGGCAGAGGAGGAGGGTAAGGGCCATGGGCAGCTCTTAGGGGTTATCTGAAGACTAACAGAAGCCCTAAATGGTTTGAACTGGGAGCAACAAGACCTGAGCTCCATTCTCAAAGTTTTCCTCTGGCTGCTGAGTTTAGGAGGTGCCATGGAAACAGGGAGGCCTGTTAGATTTCTCCACCTGGGGGAAATGTTGGTGGGGGCTGTGACCAGATCTGAATCAATGGCGAAGGGAGGCTCCATGGGGAAAGGTGAAGAAGGTCGGCAGCCTATATCACTTACTAACATGGAGATGGAGCTCAGGAGAGGGCACACCTGGGGTTTGGGAACACTCAGGTTCAGAGTTGAGACTTGGAAGGGAGGTGGCAGGACCACATTTTCTCCCTCCTTCCTTGATCACAGGGGCTTGGATTTTCTGTCAGCCCGGAGGGATCCAGACCCTTGGTACCTGGAGCTGAAGGATGCAGAGAACTAGCCATGGTACTGGTCCAGCAAACAGGCCATGTATGTCCTGAGCCTGGGTCTGTGGTTTTGGAGAGCTCCCTATCGTGGACACTAGTGGCCAAATGACAGGACCCAGAAGTCCAGTATTGGAAATGCATTTGCAATGCAAAGCCCCATAGACTCTCTTGTGTTTCCCTGCTGTGAGTGTTAACTCCAGGTTTCCATGCTGCCTTTCCAGCTTTCTGGGGAAATAAGTCAAAAAGTTAATTTGATTTTGAACAGATTCTTAAATCAGTTCCCAAGAGGCAGAGATCAATTTGCATTTCATCTTTTCTTACTTAGTCATCTTGGCTGGTATTTCACATGAGTTGTTGGTATTTTTCATGTTCTCTCACTGCACAGAAATGACCCTTAGAGCATATTTTTAAAAAAGAAAGCCATCTGAAGAGGGGGAGGAGGCAGCAGGTTCTCAGTTTTATTTTTTCCCTTTTCTGTTTTCTTTTATACTTGTGATTTCTGTTGCTCATGGTGTGGTATGGTCGTGGTAACCCTCACCTCTAAGGGTGGATAATGTTCTGCTTCCCTGCTAAAGCCAAGGTCTCTTCTTGCGTCCTTGGCATCAGGATATCTGCTAAGGGGCATGGGCCTTCTGTGCCTGCTACCCACCCCTAGGCAGTCACTCACCGTATCCTGAGAGAGCATCTAGAAGACCTGTCCATTCCTCTTGGGCTCCCCCATCCAGCTCAGGCATTCTTTCATCTCGGAAGGTGAGGAGGATCTGACAGGGAACTTATCAAACAGAATTGAAAGTGTACACACACCTAAGAGAGATTGTACCTCCATGTTTATGCAGCATTATTCACAGTAGCCAAAAGATGGAATCATCCCAGATGTCTATTGATAGGTGACTAGATAAACAAAATGTGGTCTGTTTGCACAATGGAATATTATTCAACCTTTAAAAGAAAGAGAATTCTGATGCCTGCTGCACCACGGATGAACTTTGAGGACATTATATACTCAATGAAATAAGCCTGTCACAAAAGGGCAAGTACCATGATTCTACTTTATGAGGTCCCTGGAGTGGTCAGATACATAGAAACAGAGTAGAACAGTGGTTGCCATGGGCTGGGAAAAGGGACATGGGGAGTGAATGTTTAATGGGGGCAGAGTTTGAGTCTGGAAGATGAAAAACTTCTGGAGATGGAAGTGGTGATGGGTGCACAGCAATCTCAGTGTACTCAATGACACTATACTGGATGCTTAAAAGTGATTACAATGCTAGTATTAATATTATGTGTAGTTTATCACAATCTTAATTTTTTTTTCCCAAAAAGAAGGGTCTGACAGAGAACTTCTTGCAGGTGAGGACCAGGTGTCTTGCTTCTGGCTCCAGCCTTCATCCTCAGGAAGTATCTGAGCCAGAAGAGCTTTCTGGAGGTTCTGGCAGCAACAGCACCTTCTGTCTCTCAGCTGTAGGTTTGGTGGCTGGTGCCATGCAAGGAGGATGTTAGAACAGGGTTGAGAGGTCAGATCATACAGGGGATTGAGGGAATAAGCAATCATGTATGGAATACAGCTCTCTCCCAGGGGAGAATGGATGCACAGGCATGGAAAGGGGAAGCCAGAATGAGCCCGGTGCTCTTGGGTTGGATTGGGGGCAAGTAGATTCCTGACATAGCCATAACAAAGTACTATAGACCGCGAGACTTAGCAACAGAAACGTATTCTCTTCTAGTTCTGGAGGCCCAAAGCCTAATCAAGGTGTTGTTAGAGCTGTGCTGCTTCTGAACACTTAAAAAGTGGATCCTTTTTGCTTCTCTCAACTTCTGACAGCTGCTGGCATTCCTTGGCTCGTGGCTGCATCACCCCATAATGTGTTTGCATTACATGCTGTTCTCCCTTATCTGTATCTATATCCTCTTCATTTTCTTGTTGTTGTTGTGTATTAATTTATTTCTTCCATGAGAGGGTAGGGGACAAGTGAGGGAGCATCTGCAACAGAGTTTTTATGACACAGTCCACTCCCAGCCTCAGTCAGCCCAGAGCATGGGCATGTGCACATGCATGTGCACCTGACATGTACAAGGCAGCTTCCGGAAATGAGCCAGGTCCTTTCCATACGGGTCCAGCATTGCAGAATATTGCATTAATGCTGCACTCTCTCTGTGCTCATTCTCCTTTTCTTATAAAGACATCAGTCATCAGATTTAGGGCCCACCGTAATCCACTGTGACCTAATATTAATACATTTTTAAAGACCCTATCTCATATAAAGTCATATTCTGAGGCTTGGTATAGACATGGATTCAGAGGACATGATTCGACCCAGCACAAATCATCACAGTAATAATTAAGGTGAAAAACATCAACAGATGATAAAATGAGGGGTGAACAGTGTCTCCCACAAAGTACTGATGACCACAGAGGGGGAAGTGACTTTGTAGTACAGATGCTTGGCAGACACCATCTAAGCCCAGTGATCCATTTGCCCCCACTGGTGAGGGGACAAATTGACCTTGTTCTCCGCCTGATAGTCACTAGAACACAGCATCACTTCATGATTTCCCCCAAATTCACAACCTGAATTACTCACAAAAAAACTTCAGATACATCAAAATTGAGGGACATTCTACAAAACGGTCTGTAATTTCCAAAAACGCCAAGGTCATGAAACTCTAGGAAGCACTAGGAAATGGTTCCAGATTGAAGGAGACTAGTGACAGACACTACTTAAATGTTTGTGATCTTGGATCAGATCCTTTTGCTGTACAAGAGGAGTTAAGACTGGAGGAATTAAGGTAGGGATTAGGGGAGAGGGTCCTCTCCTTGTCCCTTTTTACAAAGTTTGAAATTGTTTTAAAAGACAAAGTCAAAGGAATCAATAACTCAATATAAAAGCCTATCTCCTCTTTTTGTTCCTCTCTAAAGTCATTCTCTGTACACGAGCACATCTGCACACACAAGAAAAAAGTGTTATTATCCTCAAGAAGCAATACAAGCACAATGAGAACTACCTTTCTCCACTCTACCCCAATTAAAAAAAAAATAGTTCAAGAGCTGTACTTTTACCTTTTTTAAAGAATTATGTATTTAACTTCATTTACTATTATTATTTTTAAATTTGCAATAGGGCTCATGCACTCACCAGAGAGAGAGAAAGGGAAAGCAAGAAAGCAAGCTGCCAGGTCCAGGACTTGAACCGTGGTGTGGGAATACAACACCTCAAACACCACGCCACCTCCTGGTCCCAGTACTTTTAATTTTATTCCAAAATTCTGGTCTTCAGTGATCCAGGTAGGCTTCATATTTGGTAACTGTATCCTGGCTAGAGGCAATGTGTGGCATTTATGACAACAAAGGCAACTGACCAACCTCCTGGGTCAGATTTGATTTCTGTGTCTTAAAAGGTATATGCTGGTATGCTGGCACGTTCTGAAAATTTCCTTGAGGTCCTCTGTCTGGTAGAAAATAAGAAAACAGTGGAAGAGCCCAAATAAAGTAGAAATTCCTGAGTGAGTAAAAACTCAAAAGAGAAAATTTTTCCTTAGCATGGTGCCATGTCATACATTTAGAAGAAATGGTGGAACTAGAATAGTCCAATCATCACAGTAAAAACTAGGGTAAAAAACATCAACAGATGAGAACATGAGTGGTGAGCAGTGTCTCCCACAAAGTACTGATGACCACAGAGGGGGAAGTGACCCCATGTGAGTTCTGTAGCTGCCTGTAGAATCTGACTTAGGGATCCTAGAACTTGGCCTGTGCTCACAAGTCTGCCCCATGATGACCACTGGTCATTTAGCTTAATTGTCAGATTATGGGCATTTCATTAGGTCCTAAGGGGAGAGGACACAGGACAGAGTTTGCAAAAGCTAAGATCTGCACACAGGGCACTGCTTGGACAAGAACTTGTGTGTGGTGAGCACAGAGCTGGGGAAAAAGAACAGAAAGGAGGCCTAAAGCATAGGCTGTAGAGAATGAGAGGAAAGGACTCAGTATGGGCAGAGAAACACCAAAGCCAACTCGAATAAAACTGCAATTATCGCCTATGCCTGCTGCTCCCCCTGCATGCTCATTTACCCAGGTATGCACATATGCATACATATGCATAGGTATTCATTCATTCATTCATTCAATAGTAGGCCAGCAAATAAATGCTGAGACTTTGCTAGGAGCTCACAATCGGATGGGCCAGAATGATTTTCTGATTTCTCCCTTTCCCCACCCCCAAGGAGTTTATCTTTTACATTTTAACCTGAACTCATAAGTGCTCTGTGCAGCTGGGACAGATTTGCAAAGTGAAGGTCAGGCTGGCTCAACCCCATCTATGGGAGGTCTCGCCAGGAACAATTCCTGACTTACCTACTCAAAATTGATTGGGGAGTAATTGGCCTCCTGACTTCAATAATGCTTGCATACTGTTTCAGTCTTGATGATATAATTACGGTAGAAGGTGGAGTCGTGGCGCACCAGGGACTATCATAGCTGGAGCCTTGGGGGCTCAGATTGCAGGTTGGGGTGGTGTGGTGAAGTGCTGAGATGTTTTTATTTGGGGGCGAGCTGGATCTGTTTGGACAGGGCTCGAGGGGGCAATGAAAGGGGTCATTGGAAGAGAGTAAAACAGAGGACACAGAGATACACTGGCTTCTGGTCAAGGCCGCCACAACCTCCAGGGACATCTGAGCGTTCAGATTAAATTGGCCTTGAAGGCCTGAGTCATTTCATAAAGGGCAGTTAAGCCAGACTCGAGTGGACATGGGCCCTTGTGTATGGGTTTCAACCCAGAAGGAGCCCTGGCTCCTGCGTGCCAGGCATGTTTCACTTAGAGTATGCTGCCTTTTCTGCCGTTCTCGAGCCTCACGGAGAAGCCTTCCGTTTGTATAATGCTTCATGATTTTTAAAGGACTCTCACGTCTTTTTCTCCTCTGGCAGATGAGTAGGCTGTGAGTGTAAGTGATTTGTCCAAGGTCAATGAATCAATCAA
Organism: Tupaia belangeri chinensis; assembly: GCF_000334495.1. Taxonomy (NCBI): domain Eukaryota; kingdom Metazoa; phylum Chordata; class Mammalia; order Scandentia; family Tupaiidae; genus Tupaia; species Tupaia belangeri. Next base: position 2,797,049 of record NW_006198262.1, read on the forward strand.
CAGAGCAATTATTGAACTCTATTAGAGAGCTTGTTGTTGAGTGCTATGGAAAGAGACCTGTGGAGAAGGACGCAGGCCTGACTGGGCCCAGCCAGAGAATAGGCAGAATCTGGATGCAGACACAGGCACATGTGTGCACACACCCTGCAAACACATGGGTATATTCATGCACGCATACTCCCACATCCAGTCATATACATAGGCACGATTTCATGCACCTATGTACACAATACATGCAAACCTTCAAACCCAACCCTGTGCACACAACATCCATGATTGTTCATATATTCACAGGTACATGTGCCTTTACACACACTTGCACATATGCACAGAATGTGCGCATTTCATGCACACACATCCTCATACCCAGCCATGGGCACACAACACACAGTCATGTAGGCACAGGTACACATGTACAAAATAGAGAAACACACACATGTACACAAGTGTATGCATGTACATGCGAAGGCAAATACTAGGATCAACTCAAGCATGATGGTTCACTTCTGGGTGGTATTATCATTCAGCTTGACGGGCAAGTGGAGGACTCAGAGCCCTCTTGAGTTATGCGGCTTTGTGAGAGAGGCAGATCTACTGGGGTCTGGATGCTGAGCTGGGCAGCTTTTGAGGGGCCAAAGAGTCTTGATCCACCTGCACTTTCCCACTGTCAAGGGACTTGCCACCACACCAAAAGAAAGCCTTTAGACAAATCCCCTTGGGAAGAACGGATGAGCCCATTGTAATGGAACTTCCAGCTGGTTTCTCCTTCCACAGCTAGAACTGAAATAATCAAAATAATCATATGCAATCATGCTAAATAACAATGTGTAACAATAACAAATGGTCGTCAGAGACATCCTCAAAGGCCTGGAGTTTGTTGGAGAGTCTAAGATGACAATTTCCTAAATTAATTGTTTTGGTGCCTTTCTGCCTCAGCTTCTTTGAGAAGCAGCAGATACCAGCCATGTGTGCCCAAATGTGCTCAGCTGTGTCCAGGCTCCTTTCTTCCTGGAAGGGCACAGGTGTCCAGGGCTTGGCTTTTTCTCCCCATTAGGAACCTCAGCTTTTTGTATACCTTTGGGAGTGATGCTTCCTCCACCTTCCAACCTTGACAGCAGCTACAGATCTGTGGTGCTTTGATTAGGAAATTATAAAGCTCAGTACGGAGTGCAGACAGGGTCTGGGATTTCAAGCCGTTCTCCATATTCCCCTCCTTCTTCCACTGGGACCATACTACCCTCGCCTGCCATTCAACAGTGTGTGCTCTCAGATTGATTGATGCTCAGTAATGAATTATGCATGCCATGGACTTCCTAGAGCTCCCTGAATGCAGCTCAGGGATGGGAGATGAAAGGCCTTCTCCAAAGTTTGCAACATACCATGTACATTTGGCTTTGAATCCAGAGTAGGCAAGTCATGTGGGGATCACAGGTGGAGTCTGACCAGAGGAGGCCACTGGGTTCTGGGCAACACAATCTCTGAGTCTGGTATTCTCATTCCATCTCTATCTTTTCCTGGGGTGAGTCAACTGCTTTGCCGTTTGGGACTTGTGAACAGGTGATGAGAGTGTGGGTTTTGAAACTGGGGTCTGCCACTTAGTCTGCACAAGTATTTCAACCTAAAACTGACTTTCCTTTTTGTAAAATAAAGACAGTGAAGTGTCCTGTATTAGTTTTCCATGGCTGCCATCAAAAACTACCACAAATGGGTGGTTTAAAACAATAGCAATGGGGGACCAGCAGATGGCATAATGGTTATGTCACTGGACTCCCACGTAGTCAACCACAGTTCGAGTCCTGTACCCGGCAACTTAAAACTCACGCCAGGTGCATGTGTGTGCATGCCCAAAATCCTGAGAGGAAAATGAGGGAGAAGGGATTGCAGAGTGGCCATCCCTGCTGGGGGTGATTTCTTGCTTTCTGTTTCTGTGTTTCTCTCTCTGGCGAGTGCACATGCCCTTTAGCAAAAAATCTCTCTAAAAAATATAATAATAGCAACCTATTTTCTCACAATCCTGGAGGCCAGAAATCTAAAATCCAGGTGGAGGCAGTACCATACTCCTTCTGAAAGCTATAGGGGAGGATCCCTTTCTCCTCTTCCAGTTTCTGGTGGCTCTAGGTATCCCTTGGCTTGCACCAACCCCATTCCAATCCAATCTGTCTCCATCTTCACCTGGTCTTTCCCCCTATGTCTCTATGTGTCTCAAGTCTCCCTCTCCTTTTTCTTTCTTTCTTTCTTTTTTTTTTTGATGAGGTTTTTGCTATAGGGTATGTGCACTCGCCAGACAGACAGAGAGATAGAAAGTGAGAGGCCCCGCCCCCAGAAGGGATGGCCACGCCGCAATCCCTTCTCCTTCATTCTCCTCTTGAATCTTGGGCACGCACGCACACGCACCCAGCGTGAGTTTAAGCCACCAGGTCTGGGACTCAAACCACGGTAGACTTCGTGGGAGTCCAGCGACATAGCCATTATGCTAACTGCTGGTCCCTCCCTCTCCTTTTTCTAATAATGGCATATGTCATTGGATTTAGGATCCACCCTAAATCCAGGATAAGATCCTTCACTAATCACATTTGCAAAGACCCTATTTCCAAATAGAGTCACATGGCCCAGAACTTGGGACATGTGTTTTGAGAGGAGAGGCACTGTTGGCCCACTACATCCACCTTGTAAGATTATTACTCAAAGAATAGGCAATAATATGTGTAATGGGCTCCACATAGCACTTTGCATGTAGCAAGCAAGGACACAACAACCATTCACTCATTATCGTTATCTACAGAAGAACCGAAATGGGCCAACAATGGGCCTCTCCAAGTGTGTTCTAAGGCTAATTTCACACCATGACAGAAAATATGTTTTATGGCTTAGAATGAAAAATTGTCCTATTTAGTACAAACTATTTCTATTGAATTTCATTCTTTTACAGCTCAATGGGCAGCAGCTTGGGGGATGGCGGGAGAGCAGAACAAACCTTGGGCTTTATAGTTTCCTTGTTCATCTGGGTGTTCACAGATTGGCCTCTGGAAATGTTTCCTAGCCTGGGAAATTGTCTCCCCATAGTCAGGGTTTTAGTTGATAAGGAGTTGGTGTCCCAAATGGAAAACATGTCATTCTGTGGGTCTTCCCTGCTCACAAGGTTGAGACAATACTGTGTGTCCCTGTGGCTACTACACTGCAGATAAAATGAGTCAGAGACTACTTCTCTAGTCCAGGAAGGACAAGGATGTGTTTATGTTAGGCTAACTACTAAAGGGGTCGCTCTCTCAGCCTTCTCTGTTGACATAACCAAACATCAGCCAGGGCCAGAGGAGGGCAAATGTAAAGACTTCAAGAGTCCAGGGGATCCCAGAGGAGTAAAGGGGAGGAAAATATCCTAGAGATGAGGTCAGTCATTGCAGTGTGTATGGTATCATTGAGACTTTCCCTGTGTCTGTCATCAGCATCACTGTTACTCCACAGTGGCTGGATACACTTCCCAGTTTGGCCTGAACCCCTCCCCTTTCTACGATCCCATACTCCCCCAATATCTCTTTATAAGCTCTGGTCTTTGCTCCTCCAAATGCATTTGACACCTCTTTGCCTTACCTGGCACCCTCCAGGAGCAGTGACTGTCTCTCTTACTCGCATTCTGCACACTAGAATCGGTGTGCAGACTGGCCAGTGCGTCATCCTCCTTAGGCTATCTGCTATTGTAAAACTCCTATCTTCTGTGTATGTGCCACCCCATCCCCTCTTAGGCACTGCTAGCTTTCCTTCATTGAACACTTTTGCTCCCGCTCACAGTTTTGCTCCCATTCTTCTCCCTGACATCTTCCACATGACACCTCAGCCTCTCAGTTGCTTGACCACCTCATATCCTCCGATATTTTCTGTAACCTGACTCTGACATGGTTCCCTTCATCACCAGTTTTACTATCTCCTGGCTCTTCCCACCTTCTTCCAGCTCTCTAGCTCTGTCTCCTTTCGGTTTCATCCCAACCCTTGGTCTGTGGTCCCTTTCCCTTATCCATCAGACCATTGTTTTCTTCATTTTCTTCTTTCCTAGATCAAAGTCATGATCTATCACCCTAATCACATCACTCTAATATTGTTTCCTCAGTTGTCCCTCTTTGGCTTCACCCTGCTTGACTTAGAGAGCCCCCGCCTTGGATGAATGCAGCTGCCTGCTATCCACACACCTGCACACCAGTAGAGCAGAAAACTCACGGTCAGGGCAAGTCTATGTCCATGATCAGTAATCTCCCATGGAAGTTGCTCCTCACTCTCAACCCCCAACCCCAGCCCACCGTGTCCTCTTACCTCCCAACATCCAGATTTTATTGACATATGATAACCCTAAACAATGTCATCCTTATTTCTACAAACACTCCTTCCTGTCCTCATCAGTCACTTCTTCCCCAGTGGGTAAATCCAATCAGCTGAATCTACTGTTGCCTTATTCTTGAACTTACTATTCTCCACACTGTGAAAAATACATTTCCTTATTTATTTATTTATTTATTTATTTATTTATTTATTTATTTTTGCGATAGGGCACATGTGCTCATCAGAGAAACAGAAGGACAGAAAGTGTGAAATCATCCCCCCCACACACCCTGAGGGAATGACTGCTCCACAATCCCTTCTTCATTCTCCTCTCAGGATTTTAGGTATGCACACATATGCGTCCAGCACGTATTTTAAGTCATTGGGTCTGAGACTTGAACCATGGTCAACTATGTGAGAGTCCAGTGATGTAACCATTACACCATCTGATGGTCCCAAGAAATACATTTTTGTTATTTATATACTACCTAGTCTCAGGTATTTTATTATGGCAGTGCCAAACAGACTAAGACAGGACTTTACCCTGTCTTTTCTGGTGGACACAATTTGACCAGTTACACTGTCTCCATACTGCCTCTGGATGCCATATCCTTGCCCCTTCAGGCCAGCTCTTAATGACCACTTTGTTTCTGTCATATTAATGATTTATTTTTTGCTGAATTGTAAAGTACCTTCAATGAGCTTAAACAGCAAATAGACACCTCCCCTAGGTCCTGTGGAACCCATGGATGCCTCTTGGGACCCAAACCATGTCAGGCGTAATGGGCCTCCCTTGGGTACCACCTTCAAATCATGCTGTACTCTATACTGGCCACATCCCATAGGAGGAGTGGCTTTGTCCTTGGAACTTCAGTTCCTTTATCTGCAAAACTGAGATAATGTCCTACTCACCATCCCAAAGGGTTTTTACAAAGAGCAAAGACAGGCGATGCTATAATCCCAGAATTACAGATTCCATGCTTGTGGTTACTTCTGTGCATTTGCATCTGCCCTTCTCAACTGCTAGCTCTCCGAAGGACAGAAGGAACCAGCCTTCCACAGATGTTTAAGGGAGATGCACTGTGGGGAAAGCCATGTTTGTGAGGGGAGAGCAGGAAAGTGTAAAACCAGAGTAGTTGGTGAGTCTCCTTCATGTGGGTGTCCTTTATCACCAAGGGCCCTGTGCACAGTGACTCTGTGTGCAAAGGGCTTTGCACCAAAGAGAGTGTTCTATGAAGGATGTTTGTATACATGTGTGTATAACTGTATGTGTGTGTGCATGTGTGTACATGCAATGTTTATGTGTGTTTGTGTGCATGTAAGTGCATGCATGTGCCTGCACCATGTGTGAGCATATGCAAGCGCAAGATTTTTATATCCATGTGTTTGTGTCTGTATATTTTTGTTTCTATGAGTGTGTGTTTGTGTCCATATATGCTGGTGTTTGTGTGTGTGTGTTTATGTGTCCATATATGTGTGTGTATATTTGTACATGCATGTTAATACGTATGTGTTCTTGTGTCTCTATGTTTGTATGTCCAAATGTGCCTGTACTTATGCACATGCTTGTTTGTGTGTATATGTGTTTACATGTTCTTTGTTTTGTGTTTGTGTTAGTATATGCATGTTAGTGTGTGCTTGTGTGTGTGTGTGTGTGTGTGTGTGTGTGCACGTGTAGGGGGGACAATGGAGGTGTGAGCACAATTCTGAGCCTGACTACTTCACTGTTCTAGAGACCTTTGTGCTTAAAAGAGCAAAACAACCAGAAAAAAAAAAAGGACAAACAAGATGATAACCACAGGGCCCTGACAGCCCACCTTCATATAACTTTTTTTTTTTTGCCAGAGGGTATATGAACTTGCCAGAGAGAGACAAAGAGGGAGGGAGAGAGAGAAAGAAAATAACGTCCCAAAAGGGACATTGCCATGCCACAATCCCTTCTCCATCCAGTTAGGGTTCTGGGCATGCACACATATGTGTCCAGCATGATCCTCAAGCTGCAAGGGCTGGGACTTGAACTGTGGTCAGCCATGTGGGATCTGGTGCCCTTAACCCTTACCCTGTGGGGCTGGCCCCCTTAACACTTATACACAAGGCAGCTGCTGCTTTTGTAGGCAGACCAATACCCTCTGCCAGGCCAGGTAGAGCAGTTTCCCTAAGAGCAGAGTTGACAGTGCCTGTGTGCTATGGGGGCCAAATATGAGTACAGGGAGCCTCAAAACTCCGATGAAACCCCTCAGCCTCCATCACCGTTGCCATCTCAGAAAGAAGACCAGATCTGATCAAATTAGAGGGGAAGGGATTCTGCCTTCAAAGAGCTAGGAAGAGGAAGAGAGGGATGAAGAGGAGGAAGAGTAATGTGGTCCTTCTCATCTCCAGCATTACTAGCATTACTTTTTATCCAACAGAGTGGGTAGTATATTGTTGAGACTGCCAAGAAGCAGAGTAAGACCCCCATGTCCCTCGGCTGGGCTGGGTGAGTGAGTGGAGAGGATCAGCTCCTTTTGATTTCCATGTGTAGCATCCAAACCTCTTTAGCAGGTGCCTGTGACTGGATCACATATGAGCAATTCCTCCCTCATCCCCAGGTGCTTCCCTTGCCAGGGGCTACCAATGGAACCTACACAGGCAGGTGCTTCTGTGGACCACCCACTGTTCCCATGGTCACCAGCTGGACATAGTGGCAGTGTTAACTGGTCCCAGAAGAGCCTCTGTGACCTGGGAAATATACAGCATTGGCTATTGGACAGCTCCATCCTGCACAACCTCTGTGCATGGGGTGTGACTGTCAATGAACATTCTAATTCCACTCAGTTCCGAAAGTAGATGATGTGATTAACCAATTGACTAGCACTTGCTGACTTAGCAGAACACAACTGAAGAGCGGGGACCAGCTACAGCCCGAGTGTGGCTAAGCAAAGGGAATGCTAGTAAGAAAGGAGAATGCCTGGGAACAAACCAGAGGCTACCTGTATTTGATCATTCAATTGGTCATTCATTTGCCAAACATCATATGGCTGCTGCTCTGGGGATATGACAGCTTACCAGAGAGGCACCATGCCACTATCTAGGAGCCCAGAGTCTGGGCTCAGCTCATCCTCATGGCTGTGCACATTCTGTCTGGAGTAATCATTTCCACAGTTTTATCCAGGCCCCAGTAATTCACCCAAAGAATAAGCCTGGTGGGCAGACCAAATGATGGTGTTTTGCCCAGGACTACAGAATACAGTTGGTACAAAAGTCAAGAGAGAAAGCATTTCAGCTCTAGGCAAACTGTGTTTCCAGTTAGTGTACAATAAGAGTGGATCACACATACTGAAGTAATTAGCACATCAGCAG
>NW_006198262.1:2804726-2826080 GCF_000334495.1 Tupaia belangeri chinensis
CAGGAATGGCTCTGGACACTGTAACTAAGAAGCCAGGCAAGGGGTGCTGGGTCTTGCATCCTAATGCAACCAGACCTCCTTCTGTGTATATACTTGCCATTCTCACAAGATGGTGATGGGGGTGCTCACAAAGAGACAAGGGTGAGTTAGCCAGGAAAGTGACTGTGCAAGGCACAGGGCTAACATGAATGGAGAAACTGCGTCCTAGATAAATGAGAAAGGGAAGCAGAAAGTTGTAGCTGGCCATGAAATAATGTACAGAAAGGAGAAGAGGAGGAGGGCAAAGAGGGTGAAGGAAAGAAATTAGGCAGAAAGAGAAGAAGGGAAATGAAGGAAGAATAGAAAGAGAGGGAGGGAAAGGAAAGGGAGAGAAGAAAGGGAAGGAGGAAAAAGAAAAGTGAGAAGAGGAAGAGGGAAGACATTGTGGCAGCCACTGAGATGGAACGGCAAGGATGCAAACAGGGTTGTTTTTGTGATCGAGAATCTTAGAATACCCCAGGAGAGATAACCATTAGACATGAGAATGTATAATAGAAGGTGAAGGGTCTTGGCTATAGAAGGTATCATGATCAGTCAATATAAAGATGGTAATTGTGAGATTGAGAGCTGATTGGACTGCTCAGGAAAAATACTCATGTGATCTCTGTGAGCTCCCTATTTATCCATTTTACAGAGCTATGAAGATTCATTGGTCTGCTGGCTACAAAATAGGTACTGAACAAATGGTATGACTGTAGTGTGGAATTCAAATTAGATAAGTAGGAAGGAGCCCAGCCCTTTTTTTTTTTTTTTTTGCATGAAACTCCCATATTGGTTGGCTTCCATGTTTCCTGTCCTCGGTATCTCCATGTACTTAAGGATTTGGGGCCTTCTTGATTCTCTAGATTTTTTTCTGCCAATAAGAAATTATCCTGACCTCTCACATCTGTTCCCACCCCACATCCCCATTTATACTGATACCTGACTAATACATTCTTCCCAGGGGAATTTGCTTCTCATAAGACAACTAAAAAAACAAGACCAAATAGTGGAATTCGAGACATGAGACAAAGGTGGAATCTCTAAGGAAAGTGAGCCCTTGGACCTCTCCGCTCCAAAAACACCACCCCCAGAGACACATTGCTGTTTTGCTTAGGACTCCTCCTGTTCTTTCCAGACTTCCTGCCAAATATGACCTGGGGGCTCCTCAGCCACATGGCCTTTGTTCTGGACCATCTGGCAGGTTCTTTCCATGGTCTTTTCATCATTCCTACTCCTGTCTCTGAAGATAGTAACTAGAGCCTATCCAAATCTTTCCCTTTCACAAAATTATCTATTATTGCCGACAGAAGGGGCCTTGTGCACTAATTAATCCAAACATTTTTAAAAGATTTTTTTTTAGCTAAATCTTCTATCCTGTATATGGAAAATAGATTAAAGGGAGACAGCACTGTATATATAGAGAGGGTACCTTGGAGCCTCTGTAATTCTTCTCCAACCCCTGGAAGGTACAACCTAAGACTGAAGTCTACAGCTCTAAGCCCAGTTCCTTGTTACACAAAGGAGAAAACCAGCACCCAAAAGGAAGCAAGAATTGGCCCAGGCTAATTGTACCAGAATTAACAGGAATAGATTCTGTTTTCTTCAAAAATGTTTTTATGTATTATTCATACATAAATTATTCATATGCATTGTTTATATATAAAATATTAGTATTTATATGTGTCCCAGTTGTCTCTTGAAATTGTCCACCTGGTAACCTGTTTCCTTTAATATATTAATCTTTTGTATTTTAAACTTTCATACTTAAATATTCTATGAAACTACTGCTTTTGTCTGTTATTTTCCCTGCCTCTTTGTTTTTGTTCATTTGGTCCTCTCCCCTAGTGTGCCTGGTAGTTTTGTGTTGAATGCTGAACAGTTCATATGAAAAACTGTAATTGGAGGTTCTAGATCAGAGGTTGGCAAATTATGGCCTATGAGCCAATCTCTGCTTGTTTCCTGTGTTTATACCTTCTGGGAACTAAGAATAGATTTTACATGTTTAAGTGGTAGAGAAAAAAAAAAAAAAAAAACAGAAGGATAATATTTTATACCACACAAGAATTATTTAAAATTCAGTTTCAATGTCCATAAGCAGCCTTGGCACACAGCCACCCTCTCATTTACATTTGTTTATAGCTACTTGTGAGCTACAAAGGCAAAGTTGAGTGGCTCCAACAGAAACTGTGGTCTACAAGACAGTCTATTAACTCTCTGGCTGCCCCTTTGCAAGAAAAGTTTGCTGACTCCTGCTCTAGAGTGTGGTCCTTCCTATACAGAGAAATCACTTTTCCTTCTGGCAAGTAGCCTGGTTGGGATAATGTGGACTGGAGAGTGGATTGCCATACTTCTGGATGGTCCATCCACCTTTGCAGGTTTCAACCTCTGCTTTTTTCTCAACCCAGCCCATGGATCTTCCTTGGATCCAAGTAGTCATTTTGGGGATGGGAAGAAAAAAACTCCTCTGTATTCCAAATCACAGGGAATTTTCAGCTTCTGATTACCCAGATTGAACTTGAACATTTGTTTGTTTCTGTTTGTTCTGTATGATGGAGTCTCAGTCTGTACTTTCAAAGGCCCTCTTGGAAACATGGGTTGAAATGTCACTGGAACCAGAGAGCAATGTAAAAAACAGCTGTTTTATTGTTCACCATTTCTTTCTTACAACAGAAGCCACTATTCCTTGGTGTCCCCCACCCCTCTGACCCTCTTCCTTAGGGCCAGGCATCATGAGGACAATGCCCATAGTCACCAATATCTGGTCATTTCATATCCTGTCCTTACAGCACCCTAGGGGACAAGATGCAGGGGGAATAGCCCTGCCTGGGCAAGACTCTTCCCAGTTGGCCCACCAAGTGGCTCTGCCTGGAAGCTGGGGTGGAGAGAACAGCTATAATTCTTATGTGCCCCTCTCTGCAGGTGTCAGACCACAGATGATGGCACTGCCTAGGCACTGCCTACCCTGATCCTGGTGGCAGGGTAATCAAAGGACTATCCAAAGGCAATGGGGAGGGCTTCTGGCTGGGAGATGAGGGTTCTAGGGACTTTTAAAATGCATCTTTTTATCTGTTTATTGTTTTTAATATAATGGTTGTTGGTAGCATAAAGACAGCAATAGCTACATAATTTGATGACATTCCCCACCAGGAGGCTTTTCAAAAGTAAAAGGCAAAACTCTCTTGGGAAGCTAATCCTGGGGCCCTGCATTTCCCCCTTCTCTGCCACATCACCCCACACTTAAAGTTGCATTGCAGTCTCCCCAAACTTCCTGGCTACAGAGAGATTCAGTGGAACACAGAGATGGCCATCTCCCTCCGGCTGGCTCCACTGACACTGCCAGTGGATTTTTGGAGACAGAGCCGACTGCCAGCTGGGCCTGAGCTCTGTTTGCAAGCTTTGGGCCTTGCTCCAAAGAGATTAGGCCAGAGCCTCCCACCCTGCCTGTCAACCCGTCTAACTCTAAGACGTTTGACTCAGAACTCACTGGAAAGCCATGCGGATGATGTTTAGGGAAAAAATTCTTCGTTTACACTTACTAAAGCACTGTAGGGAAGACTTTATTCCGGACCATCATGATAGGTATAGGTACCATGGCAATGAGATTTTTGCACTGGGGGAGAGATTGGGCTAAACTCCAAGCACGACTGGACAAGTGGGAATTTATAGCCACAGAGCAAGGTCTGTAGATGGAAAATTACTAAGGGAAGACATCAGGGTGAAGGGGGTTCTGGCTTAACTGACCTAACAGGATTCTTGTTGAAGACAGGTCAGAATAATCAGACATTACCTAGGGAATAGTGGAGAATAAGGAACCTGATTAGATATGGAAAGTGATCAGATATCAAGGGTGGAGGTTCTGATTTAGGAAGATTCTTTGCTAAAACTGAATTCTACAAAGAAGTGCACAGATGGGAGGATATTCAACAGCTGACTACAACATGGTCATGCAAAGACTGTGTCACTGATGAAGTTTGATAGTTGTATCAGTGAGTCAGGTTCTGTCAACATGGAAATAGAGGTGCAGCCACCACATGCCCCACACCACAAGAAGGGCTCAGCCCTGTGGAAAGCAGCTCAGTGAGGCTGAAGGAATGAAACTGTGTCTACTCAGCAGGGACCTCAGCTTGGAGCTCAGAACCACCACTCAGGAATGTTCTGGGTACCATTTGTAGTGGGCATGCATTGGGGTTAGCCCTTCTCTAATCTCAACTCCAAAACAAGAGCTTTCCAAGCCAAGATCATACAGCAAGTACCATCTTTCTTGGGTTGGGATTTCCCGAGCTGAATTTCTTCCCTCCATCTCAGCAGCATTTATGGAGGCCTGGGATGCAGCAGGTGTTAGCAGAGGTAGAGGGGCAGCTAAGAGCACAACTCAAAATGAGTTGAGAGCAGTAGGTCTTTATTCCTCTCCTGAGCTCGCATCCTGCTGAGTTTATGAGAGATTCATTTCCCCAAGGGTTGAGACACATGTTCTGTGGAAGAAGAGTACAGATGTTGAATCATCTGAGAAATGCTGGGTAAAACAAACTTTCTGAAATAGATTTGTTTTTTGGAGGGTTCTCAAATCTGTACATCCTGATCTCTAGGAGGGAACCAAGCTTTATGCATAGACTGCCCCATTCTGATTCAAGCACAGGACTCTTCCCCCACTCTAGAATACTGAGAATGGTCTTCAGAGAACACAGGGGGCTGCAACCTCTGTAGCCCCACCTGATATGGAACCTTTGAGCTGCTCATAGCACACCCTGTGCCTTTCTCTCTTCTACAAAACTAAACCTGTGTGTCTCCTGCCTCTTCCCTTCTTGCACGTGTCAGAGCCTGGATTCCCTGACTGGAGGACCCAATATGTCACGAGGACTCGTGATCGAATGGTGGTTTGGGGAGATGATGGTGGAGTGAGTGGCATCTGGAGACATCCCATCCTCTCAGCTGTCCTGATTGGTAGCCACCACCTTAGGAAGCAGTCACTCCCCTATGTTGTGTCAGTGGAGGCCTACATCTGGCCTTTCTCCCTGCAGGTCCTTCCCTTTGTCTGCAACAGTGCTCCCTTCTTTCTTTCCCCAGCAGATCTATTAACTGTGGCCTCCAAAATGCCACATAACAAACACCACCACACAATCAGGGCATTCAGCAGTGTGAGCATATTGCTGAGCTTCATGCACATGTCTGGGGTTGCCGTCTGTTGGCTGATCTGGGTCAACTTCAGTTGGGGTGATTGAGGCTGCCAGCTCTGCTGAGGAGAGGTGTGTTTCTCCTCCCCCAACTTAGCTAGGCATGTTCTCAAGGCAATGACAGTGTGCAAAACAGCCAAACACTCATGCCATCTCTGCTCTGGACACTAGTCCAGCCTAGAAGCAATTGCCATGTGTCATGGCAAGAATGTGGTTGGAGGGAGGGTAAAGATTCAGACTACCTTGGTAACATATAACCCCAGGGAGCAGTCTCAGTTCCCTGGGAATCCTCTCCCCTGACTTCCTAGATAGACTGTTACAGGCATTCATGGTATCTCTTGTCATCAAAGCTTTTGTTGCAATACAATTGCACATGTATTTCTGTGATTGGTTGGTTAGCATCTGCCGTCTCAGTACCTTAGACACCAGCCTGTTCTGGTAGCTCCTGACTAACTACCTGCTTTTGTCTCCCTACTGCACCCTTAGAGTTTATCCAATGTCTGCACAAAGTAGATCCTCAATAAACAGCTGTTGAATAAGTGAATAGCACATTTCTATCTGGCAGGGACCTTCTGGAGACAAGATATGTCACATTTTAATCATGTCTCTCTGGGAGATGTTAGACCCTGCACAGGATGAGGAGGGAAAATCAGGATGTGGCATTTGAGGTCCTGGGAGTACAGCACAGAGACATGTCCCTCAGCAAAGGGCACATTGCACATGTCATGCTCCTATTTGTCATCACAACGCTTATAGGATGCCCTGGGTGTAGAGGGGGCATTCTCACAAGTTACTCTTGTGTGACTTGAGTCAGGAGAGTAGTTTGCACCTGAAAGGTGAGTCCAGACACTGTTCTTTCCTCTACCCAATTGCTCTGCACAGGTAGACTGTGCATTTTTGGCACGTAATGGAAGCAGAGCTCAAATCAGAATGCAAGTGCAACTGACTCCAAACTTGGTCAAGCTCCTTATAGTGATCACTGTCCCACAGCTTTCTATGTCTATGAGCACCAGCAGGGAAAGTGCTTTCTTGCTGAAATTACTCAGAATCCCCTCTGGTCCTTCACCAGCATCTAAGAATCTCCTACTCCTTCCTTTTTGTATGTGTTGACTGTAAAGGGCACACTCCGATCTGCCCTGCTAAGACGGACCACTAGACAGGCACATCTGTCCTGCACCAGAGTTAATGTTGAATCATCACTGAAAATGAGCTGGTGATGGCAGCTCAAATAACAGGGAGGCAAATGTCCTGCAGCCTAGGTTCTCATCTGTTTAATTTGGATGTGTCTGGGAGGCAGGGAGTATATTTTTAAAGAGAGATCAAAACAAGAAGGTCAGAGGAATTGGGTCTCTGGGACTGGACATCAGGTGGTAATTGGGCTGCGATGCTCTGAGTACTCTGGGCTTTCTGACTTGGATAGGATGTTTATGGAGCACCCACTCAAGGCATACCCAGCCCTGCCTCTGCTCCAGGGAGCTGACCTAATCCTCTGTGCAGACTGCACTATAATCACAACCAGGATGAGAAGCCACTGTCTTTTGAGTGCCTATTGTGTGTGCACTCGTGCTCTGGGTACCTTCCTCCCCTGTCATTTATCCCACTGCACTGTGGGTGCTCCAGACACACTGCAGAATGGGAACCGTGATGTCATAGAGCCATGCCTCTAAGAGGAGGCACAGCCAGCTTTGGGAAGAGAGCCTCGCCATTCACTTAGAAGTTTGATCCATTCACCATTTATGGCTAAATATAGCCTCTGTTGGGATGGCGGGGGGCTGGCGAGTGATCAAAACAGACGTTGCAGCTGACACATGGAGCCCGGGGCTCTCCTGGCAGACTCAGGCCCTTGCACAGGGCTATCTGACAGCAGAAGGCCCCCTCTGCTCATCTGAGGCTTCCTTCACTGACAGGCCCCATGTGGGTGCCCCTCCCAGGCCCTTGACCTCTCCTTAGCATCCAGCAAGGCTGGCTTCCCCCAGCGCATGCCTTCAGAGCCCATCATCCTTTGTTGAAATATCCAAATGCTATTGGGAGTTAAGTACAAGAAATGGGTCATTTCCATATCTGCTACTGAGCTCAAAGCCAAGTATTGGCAGCTCCTGTTCTGAAATAAGTTGAGCAATACAGTCAGAATGTGTGTGTGTGTGTGTGTGTGTGTGTGTGTGTGTAACCACATGTATTATGAAGAAGCCAACACACAGGGAAGCAGTGGAGACTGACACATTGGGAACCCTGACACGCATGCTTTGAAAGCCACCCTGGAAACTTAGTATTGTTTCCTCTCTCAGTAGGTTTCGTTTCCCTTGGGATTGGTTTTCTGCTCCAGAGAAGATGTGTCTGTCAAAGTGCAGGTCTCATACCCCATGTCTAGTGTAGCTGGGGCCCAAGGCCAGGGAACCACCTTTTCTTGGCCCCAACACACATACTGGTCACTGCTGTCTGCTGGACCATGTTCTCTGAATGTGAGTCAGAGGGACCAGATGGACAGAGCCTGGCTTCCGCTTGCAACCCATTTTCATAGCCATTAAATTCAATTCAGAAATGCTTACTGAGCTTTTGCCGTTTTCATCAAGGGGCGATGCATTCCATGTGCCCATGCTGAGATTCTGGAGGTTTTCCAGGACAGAGCTTGTAAACTTTTCCTCAAAGGGTCAGATGTAAATATTTTAGGCTTAAGGGCCATGCAATCTCTGTGGAAACCACTCAGCACAAAAGCAGTCAAGATGATAGGTGAGTGAATGGGCATGTCTGTATCCCATTGCAAAATTTGGCAGTGGCCATGGTTAGCCTGGGGGCCATAATTTTCTGACCTCTGCTTCAAGACCTCTCTACTCTGAGGAGTCAGGGGCAGATGAGAGGCAGGATTATAGCCCCTCACAAGGCCTGCTGTCAGAACCGGTATTTCGCCACCTTCCCAGAGGATCTCTGCGTGCATGGAGGTAGCAGAAGTAAGACTCTAGGGACCAGCTTCAAAGCGGCACTGAGGGAGATGGCCAGTGATCACTGTACTCTAGGAGTGTTACCAACACCTGGCCTGCATTCTCTGATTCAATCCTCCCTCGTTTGCAAATGAGGAAGCCGATGCGAAGTGCACTTATTACTTTTCTAGAACTGCTGTGACAAATGACCAGGAACTGGAGGATTGAAAACAATAGGAGTTTATCCTCTCAAACTTTTGGAATCTAGAAGCCGGAAATGCAGGATAAGAAGGTCATACTTCCTCTGTAGGCTCTAGATTAGACTCCTTCCTGCCTCTTCCAGCTTCTGTTGGCTATGAATAATCCATGGTTTGTGGCTGCCTCATCACAGTCTTTGCCTCTGTCTTCCCATAGCCTTTTCCCCTGTCTCTCTGTGTCCTCTGTTCATTCGTCTCTTTTAAGGATATCAACCATGGGATACAGGGTCCTTCCTAAGTCCAGGATGATTTTATCTTGAGATGCTTAAGTATTGAAATCTGCAAAGATCTAGACTATGGTTTGAGTGCCCCCACTGAAACGTATGTTGAAATTTGACACTCAGTGCTACAGCGTTGGAAGATGATGCCCAGTGGGAGGCATTTGGAATGTGGAGGTGGATCCCTCATGAATAGATTAATGCCATCTCCCAGGAGGAAATGAGCTCTCACTGACTGGTTCTTGTTTGAGTGGGTTAAAGCAAGCCAGCTGCCCACATGTCTCTCTCTCTTTGCACGTGTCCATTGGCCTTTCCGCTTTTCCATCTTGGAATGAAGCAGCATGTGGCCCTCACCAGAGCCCAGCAGATGCTGGAGCTATGCTTGTGGACTTTCCAACTACCAGAATTATGAGCCAAACACAAGGGGGTCTTCAAAATGTTCTTGAAAAATGTGTATTAAAAAAATAATAACCTACATGTGGATTTTAATGTTCTTTGCACCAAAATGAACTCACTTAAATTCCATTTTGGTAGAACTTATTTTTAAAGGTTTTTGCTATAGGGCATGGTGTGCTTACCAGAGAGAGACAGAGAGACACAGAGAAAGGGAGATGAGAAATCACTCCCCAGAGGGATGGCCACACCACAGTCCCTTCTCCATTTTCTTCTCAGGGTTTTGGGCATGCACGCATGCATACCTGGCATCATTTTCAAGTCACTGTGTTCAGGACTGGATCCATGGTTGGCCACGTGGGAATCCAGGACCTCAACTACCACACTACCTGCTGGCCCTGCTATGAACTTCTTTTTGAAGTCCCCTAGTAAACTTTTTTTTTTTTTTAGTAAATCTCCTAGTCTGAGTTATTGTCATAGCAACACTAATGGACTAAGCTATCCTATTCCAGATAAGATCACATTCTGACATGGATTCTGGAGGGACACTGTTCAAATCCACCACAGCGAGGCTAAGTCACTTATTCAGTGACTCAGCACCCAGGTTCTGCTGTCTGCTGTCTTGGATACCAGCAGACTGTTCAGTTAGGATCATGGCTGTGAAGTAGCTGTCGGGGGATCAGGATTTTGCAAACACAGGCTGAGGTTTCTGGGTTTCTTTGACTCTAACCGATTCCCCAAAAGTAACTAAGCCTTCAAAAAGCCTTTCATCTCAGAGGGCAAACTCTATTACCTGGAAATGGATTTTCCCAGGCTCTCTACCCACAGCTGGGAATCCCAAGTTTGAAAGGACAGTGGTTGCCCCTCGGGCTGAGCAGCAGAACAAGCTGAGATTTGATGGAGATGATAGTGCTGAGAAGTGAAAATAGATCGATGCCTTCATTTGGGTTAGGAGCTGGTTGATAAAGTCATCTCTTTAGCTGAGATTTGTGCTGCAGGCTCTCTGACTTCTGTCTTTAGTATTGTATGTTCTCTAGTTCAGAGGAGTTGCCAAGTGCAAAGAAAGCTCTGTCAGAGGAACTTGATCTTTGTTGTGACCAATTCAGGGGTGACAATTTAAGCCAAGCCTAGAGTTAGGAAACATGAATATAGCTTCAGGTCTCTTTTGGAGCCCATAGCCAGTAGGAGGTGTGTGATGATCTCCAAATCTGTCTGGACCTTGGCACCACAGTCATTGGCCATCCCTGTGTGAAGAAAAGACTTCCTCTCCCCAAGAGTCTGCACATAAAAGTGGCTAGGGACTTGGACTCCAGGGCAAGTCGGCATGGGTTTGAATCTCTTATTTAAAGTATATTAACTATGAATGCAGTAAAGAATTAGCCTTGCCAAAGAAATGTTATTGCTTGGGTCCAGCTATGGTGTACAACTGGTGGCCTACTAATCTGCAGTGCTAGAAGTCATATGGCTGGTCACGAGTTCAGGCATGTGGCCCTCACCAGAGCCCAGCAGATGCTGGAGCTATGCTTGTGGACTTTCCAACTACCAGAATTATGAGCCAAACACAAGGGGGTCTTCAAAATGTTCTTGAAAAATGTGTATTAAAAAAATAATAACCTACATGTGGATTTTAATGTTCTTTGCACCAAAATGAACTCACTTAAATTCCATTTTGGTAGAACTTATTTTTAAAGGTTTTTGCTATAGGGCATGGTGTGCTTACCAGAGAGAGACAGAGAGACACAGAGAAAGGGAGATGAGAAATCACTCCCCAGAGGGATGGCCACACCACAGTCCCTTCTCCATTTTCTTCTCAGGGTTTTGGGCATGCACGCATGCATACCTGGCATCATTTTCAAGTCACTGTGTTCAGGACTGGATCCATGGTTGGCCACGTGGGAATCCAGGACCTCAACTACCACACTACCTGCTGGCCCTGCTATGAACTTCTTTTTGAAGTCCCCTAGTAAACTTTTTTTTTTTTTTAGTAAATCTCCTAGTCTGAGTTATTGTCATAGCAACACTAATGGACTAAGCTATCCTATTCCAGATAAGATCACATTCTGACATGGATTCTGGAGGGACACTGTTCAAATCCACCACAGCGAGGCTAAGTCACTTATTCAGTGACTCAGCACCCAGGTTCTGCTGTCTGCTGTCTTGGATACCAGCAGACTGTTCAGTTAGGATCATGGCTGTGAAGTAGCTGTCGGGGGATCAGGATTTTGCAAACACAGGCTGAGGTTTCTGGGTTTCTTTGACTCTAACCGATTCCCCAAAAGTAACTAAGCCTTCAAAAAGCCTTTCATCTCAGAGGGCAAACTCTATTACCTGGAAATGGATTTTCCCAGGCTCTCTACCCACAGCTGGGAATCCCAAGTTTGAAAGGACAGTGGTTGCCCCTCGGGCTGAGCAGCAGAACAAGCTGAGATTTGATGGAGATGATAGTGCTGAGAAGTGAAAATAGATCGATGCCTTCATTTGGGTTAGGAGCTGGTTGATAAAGTCATCTCTTTAGCTGAGATTTGTGCTGCAGGCTCTCTGACTTCTGTCTTTAGTATTGTATGTTCTCTAGTTCAGAGGAGTTGCCAAGTGCAAAGAAAGCTCTGTCAGAGGAACTTGATCTTTGTTGTGACCAATTCAGGGGTGACAATTTAAGCCAAGCCTAGAGTTAGGAAACATGAATATAGCTTCAGGTCTCTTTTGGAGCCCATAGCCAGTAGGAGGTGTGTGATGATCTCCAAATCTGTCTGGACCTTGGCACCACAGTCATTGGCCATCCCTGTGTGAAGAAAAGACTTCCTCTCCCCAAGAGTCTGCACATAAAAGTGGCTAGGGACTTGGACTCCAGGGCAAGTCGGCATGGGTTTGAATCTCTTATTTAAAGTATATTAACTATGAATGCAGTAAAGAATTAGCCTTGCCAAAGAAATGTTATTGCTTGGGTCCAGCTATGGTGTACAACTGGTGGCCTACTAATCTGCAGTGCTAGAAGTCATATGGCTGGTCACGAGTTCAGATCACAAATCAACCTGAAAGACTATGCTGGGCATACATGCCAAAGATCCTGATCAGCTGGAGAGTTGGGGGAAAGTGCTCTTATTAAGTTTGGTGGCCCTCCCAATAAAATAAATAAGTTAAAAAAAAAAGTGATATCTTTGTGTGGTTTCTCTAATCCCTTGGAATGCCTTGCCTGATAAAAGTGTATTTGTTTATCTGGGACCTTTGGGCAGGGCAGCTGGTCTAACATTGTGGCTATGGGCCATGTAGTATCATTTTTGACCCCCAGAGGGACTGGAGACTAGAGTTAGCCATGAAGCTAGTCAATTCTATGTGAGTGATTGAGCCCCAACAGAAGCTATGGACACCAGGCTCAGGCGAGTGTCTTTATTGGCCATCTTCTGTGCATACCATCTTAAAGGGAGAACTTAGTGCTGTTCGTGTTCCTCCACTAGGAAGTGACATCCAGAAACTTGTTCCTGCTCTCTCCCAAACTCTGCTCCATGCACCTCTTCCCATTGCTGGTTTTAACCTGTGTCTTTCTGTGTAATAAACTGATCATGAGTTACTAAGTTCTGTAAGTCCTTCTAGTGAATTTCGGAACCTAATCGTCTTAGACTGTACTGCAAAACCTTTAAGAAGTCCCTCAACCTCCGTGAGCCATGAAATAGTTCACTTAGACCACAGTCTACTGATAAAGGGATGGTTTCTTCCTCATGTGGATTGACTCTACAGAAGTTATGAGAATTCAGTCCCATGCGCCCTCCTCCACCCCTGACTTTGTTACACATTAAAAAGGAGCTGAGGGGGAAAGAAGTGACAATAGAAAGAACCAGAGAGTAGCTCATATTTTGCCCTTTGAGGCCAGACATAATGTGACTGAGGGACATCTCTGACCCTATAATTCAGTGCTCTCAACCTCAGCACTGTCAACATCTAGGGACAAATCATTCTTTTTTATGGGTTTATCTTGTGTGTTGTGAGATTTTTACTAGCAAGTTTGGCCTCTGCCCACTAGATGCCAGAATAACCACTCCCTCCCAGTTGTGACCACCAACATTTTCAGACATTGCCAGGTGTCTCCAGGTGAATTGTGCTGCATTTGACACTGAAGTCCTTTTGGGTGATTCCTTGAGACTCTCATTCATCATGATGTGGTGAAGGAACGGCATGTGAGATATTAGCACAGCCATTTCTTTAGTGAAGGCTCTGCTTTCTAGCGTATGATCCTGTCCTAAGTGGAAGGACTTCTAATGAGAGGAGATTTCATCTTCGTAGAGTCTTGGCTTGAAGCTCCTTCCTAACCTGGGCAATCAGTCAGTGATGGTTAGTTTTATGTGTCAATTTGACAAGGCTATAGGATGGCCAAATCTGGTAAAACCTTATTTCTGTGTATGTCTGTAAGGATGTTTCTGAAAGAGATGATAATTTGAATCCATAGACTGAGTAAAGAATATTCACCCTCACTGATGCAGATAGACATCATTCAGTTCATCAAGGACTGACTGGAACAAATTGGTGGAGGAAGGGCTGCAAATTTGTTTACCTTCTCCTTAAACTAAGACATCCATCTGCTGTCCTTGAATATTGAACTCCTGATTCTCAGCCCTTTGAACTCCAGAACTTAACACCATCACACTCCTCCCTTCAGTATTCAGGTCTTTTGTCTCTGACTAGAGATTGTACCATTAACTTCCCTGGTTCTTAGACCTTTAAGCTCAGAAGGAATTACACCATTAGCTTTCATGGACTTTCTGCTTGCAGACAGCATGTCATGTGACTTCTTATTCTCCATAATCACATGAATCAATTGCCGTAATAATTCTCCCCACCTATCTATGTCTGTCTATCTGTCTAGGGAGGCTTCAGAAACTTCACGGAAAATACAGGTTATGAAAAAACTTCGCATGGATTTCAAAACTTTTTTGTACCAAAATAAACTTGCACTTTAATTTCATTTTTCCACCAACTTAAAAAATTTTTTGAAATGTATCCATAGTTTCATGTAATTTATCATTTTCCATGAACTTTATGAAGACACCCTCCCATATAATAATATGTACATGCACACATATAATACACACACACATACACACACTCACACACGCAATCACTTCTGTTTCTCCAGAGAACCCTAGTTAATACTTGCTTCTGTTTCTCCAGAGAACCCTAGTTAATACACTTACCGCTTGGAAAGCTTTTCAGGGTCACTAAGAAAATGACACATTCCTTTTGTATCCCTGCCAGAGAAGCTGATGGCCTTGTTTATCTGTGAAGATCTGTTTTAGAAGATACATTTTCTCTTAGCACCTTGCCCCCAGGAGGTGACCAGTGCTTCCAAATGAGCCTAGACCTTGAAGTGCCTTCAAGTCAGGCTAGCCAGGCTGGCCTCTTACCTATTTTGCTACATGCTTCACCCTGCTCAGGCCAGCATGCTCCTAGAGACTGTTTCTCAAGGACTGCTGTGAAGTTGACATTTTGCAGGTTTCTGTGGGAAAGGAATTATTTCTTTGTTGTAGAATTGGCATTTTGTGTACCCAGTGTTACCTGTCACCTATGAAACTTGCTCCTGAATGACAGTCATTGTGTCCAGTTGCCACAGCTTTTGGTTCACATGTGCGGGTACATGAGACCCCTGCGTTGTAAAGTGAGCTATTATAAGCACAGAAAGGTCATCCATTTGCCTTAGCACATTTCGGGACCATTGCTTTTACCTTCATCCAAGTGCACCCTCCCAAATGGGCTGCACACCCCACTCACAAGCTGTAAAAGAAGACTCTTAGTGGATTTGTTTGTGGCATGGACAATGGCCCATGTTTGATTCAGCTTTGTTTAATAAGACCTCATTCAGACCCAGAGATGGATTACCAACTTCTACATCAATCTTTGGATCCTGATCTTATTACAAACCACCACAAATACAACCATAAAAGCCCTATTGATTGATGCAGAGCTTGGTAATCCATCTGTCCCCATCCATTATTCTGGGTATAATTTTTCATTATCTGGATGGCAGCTGATTCCTTGCACATTAGTATACAGTGGCAATTACCAGGAGCAGAAAGAGCCCCTAAATTAGCAGGAACAATAACACCTGTCAGGAAAGGGAAGCAAGAATCCTCACACAGCATGCTCCAGGGCTCTGGAACCACGTCTGAATTGCAAAATGTTTGAAGATGCAATTTAATATTGACCTTGGAAGCAGAGAGAAGAAAGTTCAGTTAGTTTTTTTGTTTTTGTTTTGTTTTGTTTTGTTATGTTCCTTTCTTGTGTGCACAGAATGTATGTTCCTTTTAGGTGACATTTTCGTCAACCCCATCACAGGCCACCTGACAGTTGACATTGAGGTGGTTCAAGAATTACCTTGCCTAGGGTCAGTAGGGTTTTTGGGACGACAGATGTTTCTGCTTGCATTATTTAATAGCCATCAGAAACTTGACCAGAGGAATCATTATTTAAGATGTGCCTATTGTAAGACACTAGTAAGGAAGACAAAAACATTGGGTAGTGTCCTCCTAAGGATCTTGGCATTTGCATGGTGCAGAGAAAGTCTTTCCAGGGATCAGCAGGATATGGTCCTTCTCCACACATTGATTCCATATCTGAGCAGTCTTGTTTTTTTGCAAGATACTATTTATTTTCAGCATGAATAGAGAAAGTTGAGATGGATATGTGGCTGAAATATTTCTGAGGGCCATTGAAGGAATTAAACTGACAAAATTTCCCCTATCTTTTGATATCCCCAAATCAAGAATCCTGTCTTCTTAAGGAGAACTGTCATACAAAGTGGTCTACTGTCAAACAGCTTTGTGTGGATAAACCCAACAGAATGAGGCCTCTCACTGCTGATTGTCTTGGCCCATTGATAAGCTAGAGACTGTGGCTGTCTTTAAAATTTCCTTGACAGTGACCAGTGAAATTCCAGCAGACAATGAAGTTTTGATGATGAGAGGGGAAGGTTTGTCTTTGGAACCAAAAGATTGCAGTGTGAGTTCCCACTTTAAACAATCATTTGAAATAGATATATATGCTACTATTTAATGTGATAAAAAATTAAAAAATTTGCAAGCAGTCACCATTGCCTCTTCACCTAAATCAGAGTTTTGGAAACTAAAATCCATGGGCCAAATTTTGCATTGTCTGTTTTATAAAAAAGTTTTATTGGAACACAGCTATGCCTATTTATTTATATGTTGTCTGTGGTTCCTTTTGTGCTATAATGGAGAGTTGAATAACTGAGACAGAGACCATACTGCTTGCAAAGCTTAAAATATTTACCATCTGGCCCTTTAAAATTTGTTTATCCAGGATTCACATCAAGACTTAAGGGACTTGGGACCAACAGTAATGGCTATGTCGCTGAACTCCCATGTAGCTGACCGCGGTTCAAGGCCTGGACCTGGTGGCTTAAACTCACGCCGGGTGCGTGTGCGTGCGTGCCCAAGATCCCGAGAGGAGAATGGAAGAGAAGGGATTATGGCGTGACCATCCCCCCTGGGTGGTGATTTCTCGCTTTCTGTCTCTGTCTCTCTCTGTCTGTCTGGTGAGCGCATGTGCCCTATAGCGAAAAAAACCTCTCCAAAAAAAAAAAGACCTAGTCCTTGTTCAATCATCATGACTTTGGGGTCATCCCCTAGCTATGGCTTCCTATGCAGGAGCTCAGTGACCTGTCAAAACCTGTGGCCTGTACTTTTAATCACTATGTTGCTTTACTTTGCAAGCAAAGTACATGAGGGGTAGTAAAATGTTTATCTCTAAACAATTTAATACCAGAATGTGGGTACATATGTGTCAGATTTGGATTTAGATATTTGATTTTCTCAGGAACTCCAGAGCAGAGAATTATCTTTCATCCTCCTTCTGCCATGTGATCAGAGAAAGTCATTTTACTTCTTTGAGTGTCAGGCTTCTGGTTGGTCAGACAGGTGCAGAAAAAGCAGGCTAGGGATGGATTAAATCGATCACATTAAATCAAAGACTCAGCAAGGTGCCCTGCATGACGAAATTATTCGAGAAAGCATAGTTGTTGTATTATTGTTGTACGAGTGTCTGCCCAGATTCTCTTAGCTGGTTATTAACCACATATTGTTTCGTTCAAATTTTATTTTGAGATGAGAAATCCAGTAGAGAAAATTCACACAGAAAGAAGGAGAAGGGTCTCTAGAACAAGGCAAACACTGAAAATACATCATTATCTTTGTTCTTGTTTCTCTGGTTTCTTATTTTCAACTTCTCAGTTATAAGTTTAATAATGGATCATACAACTACTGTTGCAAGATGCTGTGTCAGACTGTGTTGGTGGGCGTGAGGAGACAGGAAATGGGTTTAAAGTCGATGAAGATTTGGTCCCTTTTTTAAGGAGCTCAGCAACTCTCAGGGACCACAAGCAACATGCTGGGCTACTGTTCTTGGAGTTATCCCTGAGCTAACTGTTTTCCTCTCAGGATTTCAGTTTCTTTCTACCCATCAGATGAGGAGAATCAGTGCTTTCCCATTTTCACCCATAGGGAGGATGGGAGGAAGTTAAACATATAAGATATAGCTGGTCATGGAACCCTTCCCTTCCAAAGACATTGGCCATTATAAAGATTCAGCCTAACCAAAGAATTCCATTAGTAAAAAGATGAGAGTTTGAGATCTAGCATTGTCTCAAGCCTCCTATGGCTCTGCAGACAGTGAAGATGGATGACAGAGTCTCTTACGCTTGTAAGGCAAACTTAATACCTCTAGCTAGGTCTCGCTTCTCAGGTTGAACCAATCACTGCTGCTACTGTTGGCTCACCCTGCCCACTTTGCTCTTCTCTGTTGTCCACCTCTGTAGGCCTCGAGTTCTCCAGCCTTGGCCTAGAAGATAACAGGTTTATCCCAAGAAATGGAGATCCAGTTCTTGTCATAGGGATTGAGATGTGGCATGCCAAGAAATGGCTGAGAATGGCTTGGGCCCAGAACATTCCCCAAGGGCCCTTTCTACAGAGGAGGTGATGGGTTTTAAGAACCTGCCTCCATGATTATAGAATGTAGAAGAAAGAGGAACCAGCCTCTGACCTGGAAGGAGGAAGGAGGGTGAAAAATCAGGCCAAGTCCAACATTGAGATTAACCAACTCTGGACTCAGAATTGTATAATACAACTGTGTTTAGTGTGGGCTTTAGAAATGGGGAGATCCTGTGTGATCTGAGAAATGTACAACCCCTCTCCCCGGGTAGTGTTTACTTTCATTATTGATAATGACAGCATCTACCTTTGAGAGTTGTTTCCTGAAATAAGTAATAATACATGATGAGCACTACCACTCATTGAGCATATCCATGATCATTACCATCATTGTATCACCATTATAATCAGCATCATTATTAGCAATGTCATCATTATCAATACCATCAACATCACCACATCATCATCATATCACTACTGTAATCTGTCAGCATCACCATCCTCCTTCTCACCATTGTTGTCATCACTACCATCATTTTCACCATCATCATTGTAATTATCATATATCATCGTTATAATCAACACTATCATCATCGTCATCATCATCACCATCATCACATTATCACCACCAGCATTCTCATTGCAAGACGCACAGATACAGGATGAGCACATATTCGTCATATCACCATGACTGTCTCTTGCCTGGGCTGGAGGGAGCATGTAGGTGGAGGGGGAGAGGAAATTGGGAGGCAACAAACTCTCCATGGTTATCCATTAAACTGGACATCCTTTCAACCCTTTCTCTGCCGCTGAGATCTGAGTTGAGTCTCAGAGAACGTCATGAATAGATTAGAGATTACTGGGACTGGTGGGCACTTCAATGTTAGTGAGACTGAGAGTAATCCCTGTGACATAATTTACCTTTTATGTATTTTAGTTTTGCTGTAGGGTGTGTATGCTTGCCAGAGAGGGACAGAAAGAGAAAGAGAGTTTTAGGAAAAGTGAGAAGTCAGCCCCCAGCAGAGATGGTCACACAACAATCCTTCTCCTCCACTCCTTTCAGAAGTTTGGGTACCCACTCACACATGCTCAGTGTGTTTTTCAAGCCACTGGGTTCAGAACTCAAGCCATGCAGTCAAACACCTAGAATCCAGATGCCTTAACCATCACACCACCACTGGCCCTATAATTTAACCCTATTGGAAAGCTGATATAGTCGATCTAAAGGAAAGAGAAAACTGCTTGAGTTATATGGCAGGGGTTACAAATTGAGCACAGAGGTACAGAAAGCCATAGAACAGAATAGCAGTGAATTCTGTAACTTTAAAAGACACCATAAGAGCAGCTGTTTCCTGAGAGCTGACCACAGGGGTGGGGTGGTCACTCCTATGTGACACACAGTAGGGGAAATCAGTTTTTTGATCAATAAATAAAAGAAAAATGAAGGGAGGAATGACATTTAGTGTTTGCTTCTCTGTTTTCCTAGTGGTGCTTATTGTGTGGGTCAGAATGAGAACTCTCATGATAAACAGCCCAGAAAGAAGGGGAAATAGGGAGAGAAAGCTTGTTTCTGGCTATGCCAACTTTTAATCACTCATTAACAATTTCCCCCATGAGGATCATATTTGGTAGAGAGGTAACATCTGTTTGCAAGACTGTGTCCTTGGGATACTGCCAGAAAAATCTTGACACTCTGAAATCTGTCACACTGCAACACACACGTGCAGTATCCTCACCCCATGGCCCATCAGATTGGTTAGGTATGACATGTGGGCCTACAAAGTGGATGTTAAGGTGAACCTGAATGGTAGACACAGGACAGGTGTTCCAATGTCTCAAGGTTGATGAACTTGGGGAGATCAGGATTTTGGTTGGGCAAGGTTCTGCCACCTGCAGGTTCTGCACTCTCCTCACTGCCTTTAACCATCCAGCTTCTCAGGTATGGTTCTTGCTAAAAGCAGAACAGAGATGGAGCTATAGACCTTACGGGTTGTCAGTGGAGTCACCCAGGGGATGCCCCTAGTGTCCATGTTCCAGGAAGAATGTGACAGATGTCTGGTCATGAAGGATCATGGTTTGGGGTGGGGATCAGAGTGGGGCATGTTGCAAACCTGACTTCTTCTCTCCTCCAGCAAGCATCTGTGGTTGGTGGCAGATGTTGCAGGAAGGTTAGGGGTAGGATGTGAGAGAATTCCTGTCCTCTGCCATCTCTGTGCACAGTTAGCCAGCAGCTCTTAGTTGAAGCTCTGGCTGCCCTGTTGCTAAAGCAGCCATTCATTTTTTCCATGCCCTTTCTGTGTCTATCCCCCACCATGGAGGGTAAGGACAGTAAGGTCAGAACATAGGCTTTGGGAAGCATCAACCCCTGGCCTTGGCTCTTCTATTTCTAGAGAACCTCATCAGGCAACGAACACCTCAGAAAGAACTTGAGAGAGGGAGATATCTTCAAATGATCCCAATGCCCCTGAGTCTGCATGGGTGTCAACCTTTGCAGAGCAGAACTCTCCCAAATTGCAAGGGGAGGAAGGAGGTGGGTGATAGGTCCTTGGGACATGTCTTAACCAGAGCTTACTGGTTACCAGGTAAAGGCAGCACATGAGAGGCTCAGCAGGTACAAGGAGGACACAGCCATCCATGGGCTGGGTCATGGCTTGAGTACTAAGAGGGTGGTGGGAAGGACAGAGGCCAGAGCTGGAGTCTCTGTTCCAGCTGGAGTCTCTGTTCTGACCTTGGGCAAGAATGAGTTGGTGCTCACAGTACCTGTCATATGCTGACTGCACATGGACAATGGGGGATCTGAGCATCTGTAAGCTGCCCATGGATGGTTGGGAGGACTGCACCCCACCTCTCCTGGTCCTGGTTCACGCCTGCCTCTTCCCTGTCTCCTTTCCAGGTTTGGCTGTGCATCAGATCATCACCATCACCGTCTCCCTCATCATGGTCATAGCTGCTCTGATCACAACTCTTGTCTTAAAAAATTGGTAAGGCTCCTCAGGCCCTTCTGGCCTGGAAATGGGGGGGCAGTCAGGGTTCCAGGGGAGGTACCCAGAGAAAAGCCCCAGCCTCAAGTCAGAGCTGTGGGAATTATTTTCTCCTTTGGGCTGGAGGGGTTGGCTCAGTCCACCTACCCCTGGGCAGTGTGGCCGCCAGAGGCTCAGATCTGCTTTTTGGACTTGGCCTGTCACTGTGGTTTTCTGTGCAGAATTCCAGCAAGCCCATCCTTCATGCCATAGTTCTCAGGCTGCATGTTGCTCCTGTTTTGTAATTCTTTCTTTGGACCCAAGAGCATCTTTGGATATTGCCCACCCACAGTACCATCCCTATGTCTTATTTCCTCTGTACCTTCCCTGGAAAGGTAGGGAAGGTGCCCTCATGGCCAGCAGGATGGCTGGATCCTATACCCCTACACCCTCCCCTCGCTGTCTCCGACAGCCACTGGCTGGGGCAGC
>NW_006198262.1:2826477-2831167 GCF_000334495.1 Tupaia belangeri chinensis
CCCCCCCCCCCCCCCCCCCCCCCCCCTGTCCCCCCCAGCCACTGGCTGGACCAGCTCGTTTGTATTCCTCTCTCTCGCAGACGCTTGGTGCTTGCTGAACTAGGTTACTGCTTTGCTCTAGGCAGCCTGCCTTTGCCTATTTCCTCCTGGAAATTGGCCTACTTTGAGGCTGGCCTTGCAGGATGTACGCACCTGATACACCCCTGAGAAAATCAGGGAGCTGCTGGGTGACCTGCTGCTCATAAGCCTTGGAGTTCCCGCCTGCCTGCAGCCACTCCGCTAGCAACTGTGTGTGTCACCTCTTAGCATCAAAGCAAGACCCCCCTCATGCAGTAATGTGCCCAAATGATCCCCTGGCTGCTTGCAGATAATAATCTGATATAGACAGGTGAATGGGCAGGAAGGACATCTGAATCCCTGAAAAACCGGAAGCTCGTAAAAATAGAGAGACAGGCTCAAGGATTAGAAGAGGTAGGATTCTATAGCATATAGCAGGAGGGTAGGGATGACACATCCCCAGAATGAGCCCCTCACTCCTCCAGTGAGGACCCTATACCATCTCCTAATGGTGAGCAAACTAGGACCCCAAGTGTTTCCTGAGGACAGATAATAAGGACAACACCAAAATTCATAGCAGGACCTCCTAGGCAGGAGCTGGTCAGAGAAGGGGGCTTCAGACCCTGTGTGGCAGGACAAATTCCCCTTGGTATCTTGATGAAGAGCTTCATCTCCCCAAAGGAGATAGCAGGATCTAGAGTCTGGTATGTGACAGGTGGCCAGGGCTTTGCTTGGTTTTACAGCACATTTGTGTTTGCAGCAAACCTCCAAAGAGCCCTTTAGGGAAAAGAGCCCAGGGGAATGGGATGAAAACAGCCCAGGACAAGTGGGTTCCATGAACCTAGTCTTGCTGCGTCAGATGGGATTGGCCTTCTGGCCTTTGCATTCACCTTTTTACTTTCACTTATGTGGTAGAACTTCTTATTTAAGAATCAGGATTCCTCTCAATGGGAAAACAAAGGCAGGCAATAACCGAAGCTTACAGAGTGATGGGTTCATGATGCCCCTTCCCTCTTGCAGTCCACATATTCTACCCTGAGCATAAAGAGGAATGGGGGGGGCAAAGGGAAATGAGGTCCAATGGGGACCTCCTTGGCTCCCCAAGTTATAGGGGAGTTTTCTCCTAGCCATCTCATCAGTTGCCAGTCCTAAATCACAGAAGCGGCATCCAGAAGGGGCCCCAGTTGTCTCCTTTGTCAAACCGCTTGACTGATGAAAGTGGGATACCCCTTGTTGTCTAATGTGGCCTTGGGAAGCCCCATGGACTAGGGAGAGGGGAAGTAGGACAGGGCATGCAAGACAGCTCCTTCAGTAGACCCCATCAGTCTTATTTCCAGCTTATAAATGTGGGGCTGAAGACAAAGGGTTCCAAACTTAACACTTTTTTCCACTTTTCCCCCAAAGACAGTTATACCATCCAATCTAAACTGAAGGAACAGTCCACCCCAGTCTGTACCCAAAGGCTTGTGTACCATCTGTGCCCTTCTACCAGCAAGTACAATCAGATTTCATCCTTTTGAGGCATCTGTAGAAAAACTGAGACAGCACCATTGTCTAACTGACATTGTTTAGCCAGACAAGGCCCAGGGTCTCTTACAACACAGCTCAGCCACTTCCTTTATAATTCTCCTTACAATAATGACTGCATTTAAAATTCAGATTTTATTATTATTTTTTTAAAAAGAGTTGATTGCTTGATTATGCTTGATCTTTCTGGAGAGACTGGGAATTACTTTTTAATATTAAATGATGTATAGCTAATATCTGGAAGTGAAGGCTCCACAATTTAAGCTCTGGAGTTGCTTGTGGCCTTCAGCATCTGCCCGTCCCCCACCCCAACCTCTCTCTTTTGTAGCTGTGCCCAAAGTGGGAACACTCGTAGGAACAGCCACCAGCGGAAGATCAACCAGCAGGAAGAGAGCTGCCAGAACCTGACCGACTTCACCCCAGCCCGGGTGCCCAGCAGTCTGGACATCTTCACGGCCTATAATGAGACCCTGCAGTGCTCACACGAGTGTGTCAGGGCCTCAGTGCCCGTGTACACTGATGAGACATTGCACTCGACGGGGGAGTACAAATCTACCTTTAATGGAAACCGGTAAGCTCAGATTTGGGCCAGCCTCTGAAGCCACACAACTCCTGCTGACCCAGCCCATGGCAGTGGGATGTGGCCAAGCTCAGGGCAGTGGGTCTGATTAGGTCATTCTTTAGATAGTTTTGAGAGGCCCAGCAGGTGTGGACCGCTAATATGGCAAAAAAAGAGTGGCAGAGTAGATACCAACAGGTGTTATGCCACCCTGAGAGGATGCAGAGCCAGATTCCATTCCTGACCCCTCAACTTGGGCTATAGATGGAAATACATCTTCTCCAACCCTTCCTAGATACTGTGGAGGCAGAGCAACCATCCGTCATCCCCTGGAGTTCAAACACCAGTGTCATAGTTATTAGCCTCCTAAACCAATCAACAAATTATGATTGGTCCCTTCCAGAGTCAGTCTCATGTATTAGCAGCAGATCTAGCAAAAATATCAAATAACAGCTAGGCTCCCAGACCAGACATTTCTTATTAAATGCTCTTTTGTATTATTCATATGTAATCCCTCAAAGAAGATATACCCCTACAACTATCCATGGGAATATTTAAGAAACCCTTGAGTCAGCATCTGAAGGTTGGTCTGGAATTAAATTAAAATATCAATAAGCTATTTTTTTTAAGTGAGCATACACTCATGCATCATGTAAATTAAAAAAAAATCTTGAAAATCTTAGTAATGAAGTGAGTAGGCCACCAGGCTGCCCTGAAAGGCTTACAGTTAGGAGGATTAGCAACAGGGGGACACTGCTCTAGGTCTCCTGAAAGGGTCATGTTGGACCTTTCCAGGGTAAGAAAACTCAACAGGGAGTCACTTTTTAAAAAGGCTAGCTGTGCTTCTGTTTTATTTGCTGATTTGTTCAGAACAGGGAAAGCAGGAAAGAGACATTCCCTTCCCTTTCAGGGGAAAACAAAGTGTAGGCGCCTCAGAACTGTTGCTCTAAACCCCTTTTGTGTCACACTCTGATATTTGGGTAGTTTGTTGGTGGCATCTCAGCCTTCCAGAAGGCCAAGTTCACAAAGAATTGGCCAAAGGATTTTCAAACCTGGTCACTGAATGTGTGTCAGTTCAGATATGAATCTTGGCCAGCTGGTGCTTCAGTATGCAGAACAGGGAGAGAATGGTAGTGAGTTGTGGGTCAGTCCTTATTTTTTTCTACTCTGTGTCTGTATTGTGTGGTATGCCCTGTCCATACACAGGGTTGGCACAACCAGCATCCTCATACCCTGGCATGGAAACACGGAATGAAATAGATTCTTGCTTTTTGACCAAAGGTCATGCTCTGTTGGAACCTACTGGCCTTGGAAATTATAGCTTAGTCTCAAAGGTGACAAAATATATGGCAGCCATTCTAGGAGCTAGGTCCTGTCCTTTCTGTCTTGTGCAATAAAGTGCATTTAATCGCTGCATTAAAAGCTCTGGACTTGTACTGCAAATTCAGAACCTAAAATCTGGAGATGGTGCCACTGTGAATGGGAACATCAGCCTTCAGCTTCCTATCTCAAAGTCCTCAGATCTGCATCTTCCAAAGCCTTGAAAGGTAGAAAGAAGCCCCCCCGCCCCACAAAGCCGTGGGGAGTGGGGGGACCTCCTTTCCTCCCGAAGGACAGTGGGTCCACACAAAGCATTACCTTCCTGGGATTCTTCTAAAAAAACTAGATTTCCGGGGAACCAGCAGTTAGCGTAATGGCTATGTCGCTGGACTCCCACGTAGTCAACCGCGGTTCGTGTCCCAGACCCGGTGGCTTAAAACTCACGCCGGGCGCGTGTGCGTGCGTGCCCAAGATCCCGAGAGGAGAATGGAGGAGAAGGGATTGCGGCGTGACCATCCCCCCTGGGGGGTGATTTCTCGCTTTCTGTCTCTATGTCTCTCTCTGTCTGTCTGGCGAGCGCACGCGCCCTACAGTAAAAATCTCTCCAAAAAAAAAACAACTAGATTTCCGCAGCAGGCTTGACCCAGCTTGCCTGTTGTGTGTTATGTACCAGCACATGCAAGCCCATTTTTCTGATCACTGCAGACCCTCCACTTCCGATCGGCATCTTATTCCTGTGGCCTTTGTGTCTGAGAAATGGTTTGAAATCTCCTGCTGACTGGCCGAAGTCATTTTTACCTCCTGGGGGCAGGGCAGACGCCATGTGACTATTTCATGGTAAGTATCTCCACTTGGGCATTCTGTCCGCACACCCACTGCCTGTTTCACCTTCCTCCCACCTTCCCACCTGCTCGCCCATCGCTATCTTCCTTTCTTCACTTTTAGTTGGGAGCCCTTCTCTACATGTTAGATGGATTTCTAATGGTATTACCTTTCTGAATGCAAACCAGAGAGCTGGGCTTTTAGTGTCTCAGTTGCATTTGTTGTAAGTGGCCCCCACATCACAACAGAAAGGAGTAACAGATATCCATAAACCCTGATTCAGCATCATGGCTGTTATTGTCAGCCGTTCGATCCCCAGGGAAGGCCACAGCGAGTGTGGTTTGTATGGGAGGGAAAAATCATTTCTTTAAACAAGCTACAATTACAAATGTCATTTCCTTCAGC
>NW_006198262.1:2832107-2888600 GCF_000334495.1 Tupaia belangeri chinensis
AGCAGGAAGAGATTAGGGCGGTCACTAAGTGGGCAGGAATCACACTTTCATCACATGTCTTTACATCAGGGGAGGGCGCGAAGTGGAATTAAAATACAATTTTGAAATATAAAAATAAGAGATAAGAGAGAAAATGATAAAGAAAGAAAGTGAAGAGTTGAGACATCTACTAATTTGAAGCCAGGGACCGGTACCAAAAACAGGATGAATTTTCCACGCTCTGCTGGATAGGAACATTTGGTTTGCTTTCAATGATATTAACTTTAATGCTAACGTTAAATTGCTTTCTTCTGTGCTGAATCTTCTGAACACTCAGGTTGCTGGGAAAGAGCATCTCGCCCCCATGACTGCATATTCCATGCATTCTGGATGCACGGTCTTGTAGATGCAAGCTGGGGTGTTTTTGTTTTTGATTTTTCTTTTTGATACTAGTATTTCTAAGAATCCTCATTTTATGCATCCACAGAGCAAGCCTTTTCCTCCCCCAGACATTCCTTCCAAAGGTAGTATCAGATCCCCCTCATGAGTAGGGAGCCCTATTCTAGAATGGGATATCAATATTAAAAAGTACTCTTTCCTTTTCACTTCCCTTCTGATAATGTAGACTTGATGGGAAACGCTTTTCAAAGTGGGTTGAAGGGCCAGGGCATCAGAGGTCTCCACCCTTCTGGCACTTGCCCAGGGTCAGCTGCAGTCAGAAGAAGTAATGAATCAGTTCCTAGTCCCAACACTAATGAATCACACATTTGCTCCATATCAGATCTCCAGCCCTTACTCCCTGTCCTGAATCCAAAATGTTCCACCAACAGGCAACAAAATATAATTAGATTAGAATGAAAGATTAGCCACCCAGCAAATGCCTTTCCTGTTTCTGTATGGGCAAGGCAAGTAAAATGGGCTTCTCCCAGATCATTCAATGAGCAGATGCTCTGGGCATGCCATATCCATCAAAAATGTGTGTTGCTGTCTGCCTCAACACAACTCACCTCATTCAATTTACAGAAGGAACACCCCTTTGGTGTTCAACCAAGCTAGCAACAAAGAACTTGCTTTTTCACAGTGAAATCTCTACCTACCTGAAGAAGCCTTATAGAGGTCAGGGATAGGTAGTCACCGGTATCTTTGTCTTGGTTTAAATTAGGCATAATTCATTGACCTGGAAGATGGCAGGCCTGCACACGAAAGACCTCCACTGGCTCCTCCAAGAGTCACTGGCCTTCAGAACAAAGGGTGGAGACATCCTTTTAGCTCTAGGTAGTCTCCACCAGAGGGGACAACTCCCTAATGTGGATGTTCAAATGAAGAACCCTTACATATAGGAACTTGCTTAGTCTTCCAGAAATTCCATTTACAGGTGGGAAAACTGAGCTACAAGGTAGTTAAATGTCTTAGACAGTGTCAGTTAGGCTGTAAATGGTAGGGCCAGGTTATCCATAAGCTGCCTGCCCACTTGTCAGAAGGCCTGGTTTACGAACACCTTTGCAGTGCCCTTGACTGAGCCCTCCTGTGCTGTGTTCCTCTGTCCCCAGTTCTTCCTCAGTCTGACTCCAAGTCAGAGGAAAGCTGGGTGGTAAGAGAGAAGGGTGAAAACTTTAACTTAATTGACATCTCAAGGACATTCGCTGAATTCTGCCCCGGTGATCTGAAGGCCTGAGCTTGGGCACCCTTCATTAGCATCAAAATGGGGAGGGACACCACAGAGTTTTACAAAACAATTAAATCCCCAAAAAACAATGCTTTTATTGACTGATCTACTCCAAAAAGCCTTCCTGGTTCTTCTCTTCCAGCAACATAAGATCCTGAAGGCTCTTCCTTGAACACTGGTGGTGGGATCTTCCCCTTTGTCACTCCTAAGCAAAGGCACTGTGGGTGCCCCCAGATGGGACTCAGGTAGATCCCGCTTCTCAATTATGCTGAGGAGCTGTTTCAGGACCATGCCCATTTACAAGAAGGATCATCTCAGTGTCAAAAGAGCTCAACTCCTCTCCCACCACCCTACCTGCGGTGGGTCTCGGGTTGATCATTTGGGGAGGCGAGAAGAGCCAAGGAGATTTCTCCAAGCCTCCAGACTCAGCCACCATGTCTGCTAATGCACAGCCAGAGCTCATACCCAGCAGTCTCCTTTCCCATAGCTGAGGATGGAGGGCTATGCAAACAGCC
The DNA here is from genome assembly GCF_000334495.1 of Tupaia belangeri chinensis. Classification (NCBI taxonomy): domain Eukaryota; kingdom Metazoa; phylum Chordata; class Mammalia; order Scandentia; family Tupaiidae; genus Tupaia; species Tupaia belangeri. The sequence continues at coordinate 2,834,268 of NW_006198262.1, forward strand.
TCATTAGTCCTTGATAAATGCTTAAAGATTCCTTCATGCACACTGGACAGACCGTTTATCATTCACTGGGGTGAAAGCATTCAGATTCTAAGTATCCCCTGATTCTTGCAATTAATGCCTGGACATGAGCATTGAGCGGAGAATAGCCAGGAAGATCTCTCAGATTTACTAGGGTACTTATTGTCCCTTAAATAAATAGCAATTAATACTAAAACATTTAATTAAGGTTTAAGAGCCAGCAGAGATATTTATCTCTTGCATAGCTGTTAAGCCTCTCCAAATGCATTTTTAATGATGATATAACAGTTTGTTCTCACACCATCATCTTCTCACTCTAACCTACACCGCATTTGGGACCCAAAGTATGGCCAACTCTGCTTCCCTGTAGGCAGGTTTTTTGTGATGACTACAGCTTCCAGGCAGGCGTGTGCCCAGTTTCCCTGGATTCATCCTCCATGATAGATTTCATTGACTTCTTGCCTCAGACCACCTCCATGGTGGGGCCAGATTGCTATAGATAGAGACAAAATGAAGCTGACTCTCCCCTGCTCCAAGGAAGGGGACCTCGGATGCATGCCTGCCATTGGCTCATGGACTAATTCCTGTCATTTTTCATGTAGCAGGCAAACTTCAGAAAACCTCATTAGTGTTCAGCTCTTTCCATTTGCTAAGGCCACTTCATTCCAAAAGGAGCCTGAAAAGTCATAAAAGCTCTTGAATCCAAAGGAAGTAAGAAATAAATCATGTGTTATTATTATTTTCAAAAACACATTGAAGACTTAACTAATAAAAAACAGTAAGAAATGCACCTGAGCCTTCTCACTTTGTTCTTTAAAAAAAAAAAGTTAATAGAATATCAAGCTTTTATGATTGAGAGGAATATGTTTTGTAAAGCAACATCCAGAGCCTTCTGGAAGCTGAGAACCAGAGCCAAGGAAAATTCAGAGAAAGGAACTGTTTCAGGTTGTTGAGAAATTAACTAGTACCTACTGAGCCCCAGGGGACCTGGCTGAAGTCTGTTTATTCTCTTTGTTTTGCAAAAAAAAGATAGTGTTCATTAAACCCGACAACCTACTGTGTTGTTTGCAGCCTGGTGGGTCCAGGCCGGTGGAGAGTCTCCTTCTAGGCAGCAGAGGGCAGAGTTTATCCCAGATCTCAGTCTCAGATCATTTTGTAAAACACGCTGTTCTTTTTTTCACCAGACCAAACTAAGAACCTCGTTGGACACCTACCTTCACAAGTGTTATTTTCCAGTCAGGGGTCCCGGGCCTGCCTTTTTCATCTTTCGCATGTGGCCTAGTCCCCTCAGTTTCTCTCTGGGTTTAGTGCCATGCTGAGAGGCTCATGCACTGAGCCTCAGGGACAGAAAAACCCAAACACCCCCCTGTGAGCTGAAGTTCACACAGCTCATTTTGGCAGCAACTTAGGGCCATGCCGGGTAGGTGATTGGCCAGCCTCAGATTCCTCCAAGCAGTGCTCTTAAAATGACAATTCAAGGACTGGCCCCATACTCTACTGGTTAAGGGGGTTGAATCCCATGTGGTCAGCTGCAGTTCAAATCCTGGTCCTAGTGGCTTGAAAAATACACTGGGCCTGAGTGCATGTGTGCCCAAAGTCCCAACAGGATGGGGAAATGGAGAAGGGATTTGGGTATGATCGTGACCTACTGGAGGGTGATTTCTCCTTCTCTGTCTCTTTCTCTGGCAAGCATATGCATCCTCTGACAAAAAAAAGAAATGATCAAAGTATAGGATTGACGTGCTCTCTCTCACCCTCTCTCCTCTCCCTCTCCCCCCTCCCCTTTCCTTCTATTCTTTCATCCTGAGACACTGGGTAGAGAGAGATGCCTGTGGATTTGAAAGAGGCTTCCTTCCCTACCTGACTGTAGATGTTTGCTACTCTGGACAGGGGCTGTATCCCTGCAGTTTGACCCTTCCTTTCAGTATCCAACAGCAAGTGGCCCCTGGAGGTCCTTCAGGCTGCCAAGGGTTAGTTTCAAAGATATATCCCTGCAGTATGACCCTTCCTTTCAGCATCCAACAGCAAGTGACCCCTGGAGGTTCTTCAGGCTGTCAAGGGTTAGTTTCAAAGACAGGGACAAAGCTGCTTTTATACCCATCTCTTCTCTTAACTCTATTCCATATCAATTTCCCACTTGGGAGCAGGCCCAGAGCTTGAACCTGAGAGAACCAGACATGAACTTGGCAGGAGACCCTTGTCCTCAGAAAGCTGTTGTGCTAGCAGGTTACACATAATACACACACATGTATGAAGTGCAGCACAGATTGTCCTGAGAAGTAACAGGACAGCACACTCTAGTAGACAGAAAGGAAATAGGAACATGTTTACAAAGGGAAGGAACGTCCAGGAAGACCTCCCCAGTGGAGGTCAGACTGGAATAGAGAAAGAAAGAGGGAAGGATCAAGAGAAAAGGCAGGACCAAGTTATACAGCACTGGATGAGTCCAGGAGACATTGAAGAAGGAAATCAGCGTGAAATCTGCCTGGAACACCTCCAGGGGAGTGACTAGCAGGAGGAGGAGGAGGAGGGAGAAGCTGTTCCTCTGGCCTTTATGTGCCTATCTAAGGTCAGCTTCAAGGGCTGGAAAGCAGCCCTGGGCAATAGTTTGGCAGGAAACCTTCTTTATTCAGATGGGCAACCATGTGACCTATAGTGTAACACTGGACAGCTCTGAGAGCGAGGTGTGCTCTGGTTATAATCGACAGTCAGAAGAAACAAAAACAGCAGCTTAAACTGCAGCCTGTTGCAGGCCACCAGGACCAGGCATAGAGCCCCCAAACCCAGCCTTCAGTGACTTACTTTTTCATTTCTTTGAAAAAGAATTTGAATTGTGGTAAAATATGCACAACATAAAATTCACCATTGTAACCATTTTTAGGTGTACAGTTCTGTGGCATTAAGTGCACTCTGTTGTACAATTCCTGCCACCATCCTTCTCTGACCTGTGTTTGTCCCCCTCTATTAAAACTCTACCTAGAAAACTATCACTGCTCATTAACCCTCTCCCCACAACATCATTCTATATTTTATCTCTATGAATTTGACTTCTCTGGGAAGCTTACATGAGTAGAATCACATGATATTTGTCCTCATATTTTTTAACGTTCAAAAAGTTCAAACAAAGATGGATATGCAACAGGGACATTTCTCTCTGTGTGACATCACTTCATGTATTTAATCTACCCTCCTGCCAAATCCTGGATGTGTCCGGGAGGTGAGTGGGCTCAGGCACAGCTGGAGGAAGGCTCCTAAGGGTTGCCCAGTACAGTCCCACATGATGCCCCACTTCTATTACACAGTGACACCATGCCACAGCTAGGTGGGCCTCCCCATGGCAGCTGAGCAGATGCTCCACTTTAGGACTCCCAGGGTTGCCATACAGGTATTCTTTGGAGACAGTAGACAAGGTGAAGTGATAAGCAGGAGACTGGCCACTGTTGCCCAGACTAGGAGGGGTCCTAGGGAAGGAGATCGCACTTCCACCTCCACCATTGGTGGAAATAGATTCTGAATGGCCGATATTCTTGGCAGAGAGAAGGAACACAGTGCCAGGGAGGAGGAGCTCTTCTGAGCCTGCCAGCCCCACCATAGAGGTCCAGGATACAGTCTGCATCTTCCAGGTGTGTCCTATGTGGGGCCCTTCAGCCTTCAGACTCAGCCAGAACTGCTATGCTGCACTTAGTTGATTCAACACAGTTGAATGGCTGTGGCCTGACTTGTCATCAAACTCACCCAGGGAGCACCTAAAATCTGTGTTCACAGGTCCCACCTGGAGGACTGAATCTGAATATTCACAGGTGGGCCCAGAAGTCTGTATTGCTGAAACTCTCTGAAGAAAACTTGAGATGGAGCCCATCTGGCCACTCACTGTGATGTCTAGAAGCTGCTGGGAAATGCTACTGGCTGGTGCTTTTCCCAGCTTCATTTTGGGATCATTGCTCCACACTCCCATTTTCTGACTTGTATCATCTGCAAAGATGAGGACGTAGTGGGATTCCCCTCTGTATTTTTTTTTCTTTTATTTTGGAGAGGTTTTTGCTATAGGGCATGTGCGCTCGCCAGACAGAGAGAGACAGAGAGACAGAAAGCAAGAAATCACCCCCCAGGGGGGATGGCCACGCCACAATCCCTTCTCCTCCATTTTCCTCTCGGGATCTGGGGCATGCACACACATGCGCCCGGCATGAGTTTAAGCTGCTGGGTCTGGGACTTGAACCGCAGTCAACTACGTGGGAGTCCAGCGACATAGCCATTACGCTAACTGCTGGTCCCTCCCCTCTGTATTTTTGAGGGTCCTGATCACCTGCAGTTATGGGAGTGCTAGTGGGAGCTCTGACTGATAATGGAGGAGCACAGCTGTCCATTCCTATGTCAGTTACAGCTTCGAGTGAGCACCTATGAGCTGAGTCGTATTATATTCCAACTCTTTGGGCCATGCCCAGATTGACCATAGCTTCTGATTCTCTGGGGGAGGCTGACCAGGTAGAGTCTCTGACTGAACCTAGAAGACTCCGTGTTTCCCATTTTTCAAGTTATACATACAGGCTGGGTCCATGCCACCCCTTCTTGCTTGCCTGCTAAAGTGGCAGTTACACCCACTGACATACACAGAAGGGTCTCCTTTCTCTTTCTCTTTTTTTCTTTTTTATTTATTTATTTATTTAATTTTTTTTTGTAGAAATTTTTGCTATAGGGCATGTATGCTCACCAGATAGACAGAGAGAGAAAGCGAGAAATCACCCCCTAGAGGGAATGGCCACTCCGCAATCCCTTCTCCTCCATTCTCCTCTCGGGATCTTGGGCATGCATGCACACACTCCTGTTGTGAGTTTAAGCCACCGGGTCCAAGATTAGAACCGCAGTCGACTACATGGGAATCCAGCGACATAGCCATTATGCCAACTGCTGGTCCCAACTTTCTCTCTTCAGTACAGTCATTTTTGGGGGAGATCATGGAGGTGGTTCTTCTGATGTCATCCATTAATCTCTCCCAAGACTTGGCTTTGGGGAGACTCCAGCTGAGGCATGGTTGAAAGGGATTTCTTTCTTCTTCTGGCATAGGAGTTGAGCCAGCTCAGCTATGCCCTTCATGAGTAGGAGGCTGGACAGGGTGTGACCATTGTGGAATGCATTCAAGCCACCTGAGGTGTTCTTTGTCCATGGTCCCTTTCATGAAGTCCCCTTCAGGAAGTCCAAACCTCCACAGATTACCATCACTAACACAAGGTTTGGGCACCCACTTCCTGTCTCTGGGACTGCTAGTATTTGTTCCAGTTCCTGATGACTAGTTCTAGGGAGACATTTTGCACATTCTGAGGACATGTTAGCAGAGAAGGGGAGAGCAGTGGGTCTTTGTGTGTGATCGGCTGGATTGTGAGCCTTCACAGACTCATCCTGCCCTTGGCCTGCTGCCATTTAATCTCTTCTTGTTTTCTTTCCACACAGGATTCCGTTGGTGAACCTGTAAAAACAAAACAAAACAAAAAACACAAAACCTAAAACTAAACTATATAAGGGGGAGGGTCCCCGCACCTACCACTTCTGTTTGCCGGTGGGAAACTCACAGAGCAGGACGCTCTAGGCCAAATATATTTTTGTAAAAATGCTCATGCCTACGGGTGACTGCTTTCTCCCAGAGTTTTCTTTGGAGAACAGAAAGAAGAAAGACAAGGAAGAAACTGGAGACAGAGAGAAAAAGAGACCTAGCAAAAAGGACAGGAGGATGCACCTGACGCCTGGGATTTGTACTACGATTCTGAACCTGTGCCAATAATACCATTATGTGCCATGTACTGACCCGAAAGGCTCGGCCACAGAGCCGAAGCCCAGCAAATCACGCGTAGAAATCTTACAGAAAACAGGGGTGGGAATCTCTTCCAATAGAGTCACTATTTCTGGTTAATATACATATATAAATATATAAATACAAACAGACACACACACACTTTTTTTGTACTGTAGCAATTTTTGAAGATCCTAAATGTTCCTTTTTAAAAAAAATGAAATTGTGTTATAGGTTACAAAATCTGATTTATTTAACATGCTTAGTATGATCAGAATAAACCAGTGTTTTCTACTTTGACAACTCATATCACACACATTCTGCACATGCCCACACACATACACACATACCTGCACACACATACACACACACACACGCACACATATCTACACATCTATTGGAAATACAATTCCACAAGTGAGCATATTACTTCCGGTGACCTGGTATTTCATCACTGCTCATCCCAAGAGACAGCCTTGACCCAGACAACAAGCCCTTGAGTGACACACCCTGCATTTGCTAGATATTTGGTGAGTGGCTCCAAATGTGTGATTTATTATCTTGGACCAGAATTAAGAATGCCATGGTCATGTGTGTGTATGTGTGTGTGTGTGTGTGTGTGTGTGTCTGTGTGTGTCTGTGTACACAATATATATGTATACACAAACACATGATATATTATCTTTTTTTCATTTAATCATTTGAGGATGCTACCTAACAGCCATGCACCCATTTACATAGCTGGCTGCTTGTAAACACCTGAGTACCAGATCAGGCAGGCAATGGATTATTGGACATTTGTGTTATACAAGCATAGACTGAGTTAAAGAAACTTGCCAGTTCTGAAAATTGAAGATATATATCCTTATAGTGTGTACGCGTATGTCAGGGCAGAACTCAGAAATATAGGAGGGCTCCAGTGTGTTTGAAAATGAAAAATAATCATCCTTTGTGCAAACAACCCAGGCTACTTCCCCTAAGGTGGGGCATAGTCTGCAGTTTTTCTCCATATCGTCAGTGGACAGATACTTCCACTTTTTCTTGAGCCCAAGGATAACTTAAAATCTTGGTGGAAACTAGCAAAATGCTGCTTTCTTGTCAGGTTCAACTGGCTGATGTTTGTGTTTTGGCATCAGAAAGCCTATGGAGTGTCCCAGTGAAAATAGGGCCCCAGACTAGAGCCTTGTTACAGAGAATGCCAACCACACACTATTTATGGCCAGAGGAGCAAATCTCTCCCAAGCCCCATCTTATACAGGCTCCCTGGTGCTCCAGGCTTTCTGTAAGTAAGGGCACTGTAAGGGATCTAAGGATGCAGCCAGTGGCCACACACTGCCCCAGTAGAGGATATTTCCTCCCTATAGTGGGAGCCCAGGTCAGGTGTAAGTGGCCTTTCTCCAAAGAATATGTTTCCTATGTATGGCCCACGTGTGACTTTGAGCTTACCAGTAGGGTGCATGAACAAATTAAAATGTTGAGTTAAAAGCTAAAGGTCAGATAGACTGCTGACCTTCACGGATGAGCCATGCTGATGACCTTCTGATTCTTCCCTTGGGCTTAGTCTCCCCCTGAAACACCTTGGAATGTGCTTGAACAGTTCACTGTGTATCCTGAGCTCGGTGAGAGTAGAGCACTCCTCGTGGAGAGGAAAAGTGTTTGGTGACACAATAGTGTGGAGATTTGTATCCATGGTATTGCCCCCACATTGGGAAAGTCATTATTTTGGTTTGGGTTTTTGTTTTGTCATTTTCCTCCAAAGTTTTGGCACACATTGAGACAGTATAAACTTCTGCCTCTGGTATTTGACCATCTCCGAGTTCCTGAGAATCATCTGCCTGGTGCTCTGCTGTGCACCTCACTGTGCATCACCAGCCTCATCCTATCGCATCCTCAAATAACCTTCTCACTGAAAGGAGGCAATGGAGCCTCCTGAGTCCAGGTGAGCACAGCTTGGTGTGAGTTCAAGATGAGGCTGTTAGCATTGAGCAGGTAATGGAGGCTGCTGCACTGATCTAAGCATCCTGAGCCACAGAGTGAGTCTACCCAGAAAGGTATTTGGTGGCAGGAGCCAATCTCTTCGCTGACAGTGGGATCCTAGAATTCCTGCCATCTCCATCTGCAGTTCCCAACCCAAGGCCTGCACTGTGGATCCCCTTAACTCTTTCCTTTGTCCATAAAACATTGAGTCTGGAAGGAAGCTTAAAATAACAAAGCCTGTCACCACTCTGTGACAGCCCCTTCTGCACGTGCTCAGGGTAGGGCTGCATGATCCACGTGAGTACAGTCAGACAAGCAAATGCATGCACATTCCACATCACAATGTCTTGCTGTGTACTGAACATCTATCAAAACAAACCCACGCAGGGAAAGCTACTGTTTTCAGATGATCAAGAGAATATGCAAAGGTGTTTTATTTTTATGTGATTACCTTATCTTCCAGGCCCCTCACCTGGAAACTTCATCTGTGTAAGAGGAGATAATAAATCAGAATGAGAAGATGTACAGCATTCAGCCCCATCCACAGTGAAGTCTGTCAAGCTAGAGCACAGGATTTTTTGAATCAAACCATATATGTTCATGTCCAGCATTTCACGCATCTGCATCTAACGAGTTTGGTCAGACCCTTCCTTTTGCAGCCTTGGACAATGCTCTCAGTTTGTGTTCTCTCATCTCAACTTTTAGAATTCAAAATCCATTAGCAGACCCCCTTCCACACACACGCATCCCCCCACCACTGAGGTCTGGTCCTTATATTTGTTTTAGCATATATTTCTTCAAGAAAAGTACTCAAAGGAAAGAATACAGTTTGGTAAAGTCTACTTCCATCTGATCCCTCCAATACTTCTCTGAAATCCAATCACAGGCCCTGGGTGTGGCACAGATCACTGTCCATGGCCTACCGTCCATTTAAAGCCTCTGAAACAACTGGGCATGGCTTTGGGGAACTGTCTGCTCCTCCTTATACTGTAAGGCAGTTTCTAGGCTTAGTCACTCCTAATGTCCACACTGATATCACTTTTACCTGGTTGAAGCATGGGTGTAATTTCTTTTGTTTCCAAGTTTTGAGTGTAAAAGGCAAGGTCTTCCATGCATGGCTAGGAAAACTTTCTGACCATTTTCCACTGGGCCTAGATCCCAGCAGTGTCCAAGACAAAGTGCCCACCAAGCCTTCCTGCTCTGCTCCAACTTTATCACACAATGCAAGTCAGATGGCGTCCTAGGGTTGGTGGGGTAGCTGATAGTGTTCCTATTTAGTGCCTCCCTTCCATGGGATTTCTTCTGTATGTTTCTGTCCTTAGTTATAGTGAGTTTGAGGGGATTACCTCTGCTGTAACTCCAAGATACCTTTGCATTTCAAACTTAAAAACCTAAACTTGGAAACAAACATCACCAGTTCTCTGAATTTGACCACCAGGAAATCAGTCATTACTACTGGGATCTTGTAAACTTAAATCAGCGTTTTTTTCCTCAAAAACATACTTTCTAACAGCCACATTTTGACAACAGATGGAGCCTTACAGATTTTGGCCTTCAAGAACTTTGTGCACGGATGTTCAATCGGTTGCCCATATATAAAATGAACATGTTAGAGAACTGATTCTTTCACCTTTGATGGTCTCTATTTTGACTCTCTACTGCCTACAGGCAGGTAGTCCATCTCTTTTTCTTCTTCACCCAGGCAGTCTAATATTGTCTGTAGTACATGAAGCTGGGTGGACTACAGTCTCTTGGAAAACAAGACAAGGAACTAGAACTGAGCTTGGGGCTGTCAAACCAGTCAGCCTAGTTTTTCTCATGTTTGTTTTCAAATGGCATCAGAACCCACCTTTTTTCTCTGTTGGCACCATCACTCTCCTTCATCAGTGAGATCTTAGGGTAAATGAGTCTTGATACTCCGCTGGGATGTCTTTTCACCTTTTGATCAGTCATTTGTGAGAAAAATACTGAGATTTCTGATTTCGATTGAGATTCCAAAGCCATTCTTATTTCAGCATATGAATCCTCTTAAGAAGACACAACTCCCATATGCAAATGAAGGAAAATGACTATGGTTCAGGTTCAGAGTAATTAGCCAATCATTTATTCTATTTATAGAACTTTTACCATGTTGGTGATATAACAGCACTGTCTCTGCCCTCGAGCCCTTCTCATGCTCTTCTCAATCTGTCAAGTCACCATCAGGTCAATAGGTCTCAAGGGGGACAAGGAAATTCAAGGACAGACATTCAACCCACAGAGCACAGGGGTCCCAGGGACACCATCCCTGCTGGTACCAGAAGGCGGCTGTCTTTTCAGAAGTTTCCCTGCCAACACTGAGCTCACTTAGCAGCGTCCTTCTTAAACATCTGCTTTTAAGTAAGCATTTGTTTCAAAACATGCCATGATTCATGTAATTTTGGAGTGGTTACTTCGGTGCAGTTTGTCAATTTGCACTGCCGTACTTTTTTTTGATTGTTTGTTTGTTTTTCAGTGTAAATAGCACAGCCCACATAAATGAGCCAAACTCTCATCATCTGAGAATCTTTGATTATTCTTCCCCACTTATTTTACATTGATGTGTTGCCTGCTCTGAAGATAAACTTCTTCACTCACTCTGAGCCAAGATTTGTGTTACTTACATTCAGCATTATTTGTGGGTTTTCCAGGGAGGTTTGGCATTTTGAAATATGTGATTCCAGCACTTCTTTTCAAAGAGCATGAAACTTGGTTATGTGCAGTTTGCCTTCCTGGGCTTAGAGATTACATTTAGATGTGAGGAGTGGGTAGAGGTCTAGGCAGGAAGTCCTGTCTTTTAAATCATACCAACCATCAAACAAACAGGAAGAATGAGCTGTTTCTGACCTCAAATCGTCCTAGAATGATCTCAACAAGAAAGCATGCAGTAGCCAAATCCCAGAGTTTACATCGGTTACCATGATCAGGCAATCCCTGATTGGGAAACATAACCCTGTGAATAAGCTCCCTTTATGCTCAAGTGCCAATGATAGCTCATCCTCTTTGTTAGAGCAACCTCACCTTCTGCATCCAAAACACAAAGCTCCGCCAGGCTCACAGGTATTTACATGTCCCCCACTTCTCACCTTCTGCATACAAAACACAAAGCTCTGCCAGGCTCACAGGTATTTACATGTCCCCCACTCCTTCCATTCCTTTGCAGGTTTTCCCCCCCCCCCCAGGGGGTTAAATACACAGGTTATAGTTGACTGAGAAAGCTATATGCATGGTGGCACCCAGAATACAGAATGATCCAGGAGCAAAAGAGGAGATGCTTGTCATGGACTCCTTAAGGCAATAATGAGAATGGGGCTTCTTCCCAGGGATCTCCAATCACCCCAGCAATAGGTCCATACTCTACACCTGTAAGCACACAGCCCACGCCTAGATGTAAAGGCAGCAGAAGAGAATAGTCAGTGATAACATGTCTGTCTAGGAGCTGAATGCATAAAATAAATCCTACTTGCTCCATTGCCTTTTCCTCTTGATCACAGTCCCTGCTAACAGTTCTAAGAGCTGCTATGCAAAGAATAGAAAGAGTAATTTTGTATGAACCTATAATTGTAAGTCATATATGGGACCACCTTGGCTTAAGAGACATCATATAAACTGGGCTGACCTTACCCATCTGGAAAATTTGGATTTATAGCCACTTAGAATGGGGAGAATTGAAACTACTAGTGAATAGTAGGGGAGGGGACCAGTGCATACAGAATGGCCATGTTACATCTTCTCTATGTAGGCTGCAGTCAGGACACACATGTGCCATAGATAATAATTAAGTGGGTTAATATACTAAACCAAGAGAGTTAAGACAGCCTCAGGAGACTGAATTAACTCTTGTCAATATCATGAATTCTGTAGTAAAACATCTGTTAAGTAATGTGTGGCAGGAATGGATACAGAGAGCATCAAATTGAAGGAAATTTTCTTTTATAAAAGTTAATTAGTTTTGTCTCAAGTGGTCTCTCTCATAAAATAGAATCCCCTGGAGATGTGAGTTTACAAGTGTAATTCAACACCCAAATACTTACAACACTAAATAACAATTCCCTAGATGTTTTATTTTTATGTGGACATAACCTGACTGATCATACTGGTTAGCTTTTGTCATATTTCTGAAATTCTGCAATAAAATTCCTTAGTGTTAGTGTTTATAGCTTTCGGGTTGGCATACTGTCAGTTAATTCTAGTTTTACTGACTTTGGAAAGTTACTGCTTACAGAGAACCAGGGACAGCTTTGGCCATAGGAGAAGCAAGAACAATGTATACTCCTAATCTCTCATTTTTGGCACCATTATATACCATGAAAACTTGTAGCCACTAAAAAAGGATCCACCCTTTGAGGACCCTCAGTATCTTTGCTTTAATCATTGAATAGGGAACTGCAGAAGCAAACACCATTGTACCAATCCCTGGACCACTCTCCCATTTCTTAATAGAATCATCCCATACTTCTCAACTCTTCAGCCATCTCAAGCCAAAAGGGACAATTTCAAACCCACTGTGATACCTCAACCCCAATTTACAGCCTTTGAGGACTAATTGGGGGAAAGAGAGAGAAGAGATTTTGCTGAAGTCTCAGGCTGCTGAAAACCAAATACAGTATGGCAGTGAGCATGGCAGTAGCATTGTTGACAAGGTTTCTGTAACATGGCAGCAGCTGCTATCAAAAGGAAGACTCTCCCTCTGCCTTCAAAGTATACTGGGCTGGGAACTCAACTTTGTATTATTTCTCTCATATGCATATGGATTCTAACATCAAGTTATGTGACTGTGTATAATTTAAGGTCTACAAAGCAACATGGGCCTTGTGTCTTGAGTGTACAGCGAGTCAACATGACCCTGGAAATTTCTGGGGAGGTGGCCGCTCTATGGTGCTCTTAGATGAGGTGTCACTTCCACATATAAGCACAATTCTCCCAGTTAAGGGCCTTGAAGGCCAGGACAGATGGCTGGTTTTGAAAAGTCTAGGAGTATGACAAACGGAGCATTTGGCTACACCCTTCTTGAATTAACTGCCATGATCTATCTACAGATATGTTCTGTCACATGTTTTGGGGGGTATTACATTTGAGTTTGGATGACTTCCTCTGAAGCCAAAAAGTGAAAGGGCCCGGAAATTTAGTTCTCATCAACTGATGATAACTGGATCCTTAAAGATGAATTTCTGGCCTGAGGTCACACAAGGAGGTTCAGCAAATATCTGGGGATATCATGTCTATATCATGCCCTAGGTGTGAAGATGGGAGAGCATGGTTCACAGCAGTTTTGCTTTCTGAAACAGTGTGGTAAGAAGGCAAAGTGGAAATGTGCCAAATTTTACTATGAAACATTACAGTTGGGGTGGGGGGAGATGTAACTATTTTCAGTCACCAGATAATTATTATTTTAAAAAGGTGTTTGTCTTTTTTTTTTTTTTAATTCCTTCTTCTGGCAGCCCCATTTGGATCATTTCTTCCTCCTACTTCCCTGGAGAAACAAGATGGTGGGTACTGGAGCCCAGGACAGGGTTACTCTCCAGTTAAAATTACATAAATAGAAAGCAGAACAACAACAAAGCCTCATGTGAACTACAATGACCTTGTTGATTAAGTTTACTTAACCATTGATGGATAGATCGACTAGAGATGAATGGGACTAAAAATCAGTATTCAGTCATGTCATACCTATCTCTTCAAATGTGAATAAGCCCCAGACAGTGTTGCACTGCATATTGGAAGAAGTTCTAAAGGCCATACATTGATGATTTTTTTAAAGTCTTAACATTTTTCTCAAAAGGAATAAACATTTACTGCAAAATGTTTAGAAAACACCAATAAGTAAGAAGAAGGGAAACATCTGAAACCTTTCAGTCATTGTTTAATTTGTTGGAAATTATTCATTATTCATTAAAGGCTGAATGTGTGGGGACAAGTCATAGCGATCTCTCCATGGTTAACATAGGTGATCAATCTGGCTCCAATGTGTGTTTTACAAAAAGTCGCATCAGCTTTCAAATACATCCTTGGCAGTTTAACTTGTCATTGACTAAACTTGTCATTGCTCATAGAGTGTCTATGATTAAGTGGAAAAGGCAGTCAACCATTTGGATGTTGGCTTTCACATCATCAAGCATTGGCCATTGGACACATCTGGGCATTGGGATGGAATAAACAAAATAGAGAAACATCCAAATCCTTGACTGGATTTTTCATTTGGGAGCATTTATCTAAGAGTCACAGGTCTGAGAAACAGAAGGATCCATTTCCATTTTGATGCTCCTAGTGTGTTTGAAACAACACTTGAGTTTACCAGGTCTCAGCACCTAAATTTAAATGGAGCCCATTTTTCCCTCCTCCACATCAGCTCACACATGGAACTAGAAACTCACAAACCATGAACCTGAACCACAGGACAAGAAATTAACCAACAATGGCCACAGTGGCCTCTTTTATCACAAGTTTTAAGTTGAATGTTTCAGAACTTTATTTTCCCCCTTTATTCATGTATAGCAAAACTGGGTTTATTTTGATTTCCCTAAATTATTTTCTGATACAATAAACTGTTAACTGTTTATTTATACTTTTACATGGAGCACTTGTTATTTTTCAAATACAAAAACCTCTCTGTTTACATGTTCAAATAATATCTATACCACGGCTGTCTCTATAAACATATTTATATATCATCTCCTTGAAAGAGTTAAACTACTGTAGCTTAATGTTGTGTTTTCTTTAAATGCATATCATAATCATGTTAATGAACAGAACTACACAATATATTCGGTGGGGGTGGGTGGGGGGGACAGGTGGCTGAGTGTGATTTCCGTACAGGTGAACTTTTATTTTGGATTTTTTTAAGTTGTTTCTGTATTTCAAAACTATGTATTTGGAAAACATTGTAAATGCAACACCTATATTAACTTTTCCTGTGTATATTTAGTACTCTGATGTTGCTATTAAAAAACAAAACAAACAAACAAAAAACATAATATAAAAGAAAAGAAAAGAAAAGAATCACTATGCATTTAGGCCATGACCTCACAAGGACTTTTTAAAATGGTATTTATTTGTTTTTAGCAATATTATGAGACCTACCCTAAGAATATGGGCCTTGATGTATTTATGCCGTTGCTCAGAGTCTAAGATTTCCTCCTTAGAACTTTATGACTTCCAAACCAGTGCTTCACCCAGTTAGGTAACTAAGAACATATTTCTAAGTCTCAGTGTTTGGACCTTGGAATTGGTTATAACTGACACTGGATTAACCAGGAAGCGTCCACATTGTACAAGACCACAAGCATAAGGTGAGAGTTCCTGAAATTCTTTTATGAGCAGCAAATGTCTGCAAAGATTCCTACAGAAGGAAATGCCTGGCCCCTGAGGAAAAGATTGGGCCCAAAGCTTATAATTGTGTGCCAGTGCCAAGGCAAAAACATTCCCAAGGTCCTCCATTATTAGAGACCAGGGACACATCAAACATACACAGTATTTACAGAGGCTGAAAGAGCTCTATACACTTCCAGACAGGTGTGGATGGGGCAGGTTATGCATGTGCAAGAGTAGTTCTCAATGTGTGGTGTTTTTTTCCCCACTGTACTCCCAGGGACCATCCGGTGATATCTGGAGACATTTCTGTTGTCACCACTGGGGAGGAGAGGCTACTGGGATCTAGTGGGTAGAGGGTGGGGTAGCTGCTAAACATCCTTCTGCCCAGGACAGCCTCCCAACAAAGAATTATTCAGTCTAAACGTTGATGATGCTGAAGTTAGGAGAACCCACTCTGTCCCTTAATGGGATGCTGCACTTCTCTATGCTTCCAGTTTGAGGCAAGAATTCTTCACCCAAATGTGGATTTAAAGGTGAAGCCCTTGCATCAGTGGCTATAGTTTTTTTCACCCCTAGGCCAGCTGAACCTCAGACTTAGTCTCAGAGTGTAAGGCCGATAGGGCAGCCTTACATTTCAGTGAAGTCATGCTGGTCAACCAGATGTACTTTATATCTACTAAGCATCTTTTTTAGGTGTCTGACACTTTTTCACATATTTAAAATTATCCAAACATATACTGAAGTCATATGCACAATATGTTGTCCCAGTTCCCAGAGAGAGAGATCAAGTCACGAAGACAAGGTGTAGGAAGGGTCCAAGGCCAGGATAGGGTTGCTGAGCCGAACACAGCACCTCATCTAGTCCACCCTGGCTTTGACCACAGCCTCCCATGCTTCAAGAAATGTGTCCATTGTATAATTGGCCTGCTGTTTTCTGACCCTTCTGTCGGGAAGAAAACCATCATACAAGCCAAGGACTAGCAGCAGAAAGAGAGGAGGGAAGGCAGAGTCAGAGCCTCCTCATAGCATCAGCATAGCTGACTTGCACAGAAAGATAAGACCCAAGCTAAGGCCTACAAAGTTAGAGAAATCCATTTTTTTCTGTTTTATTATTTATTTTATTCATAATGGAGACCACATGTGCATGCATGAGGGAGAGAGAGAGAGAGAGAGGAGCCTCAGCAGTTTCGTCATACTGCAACCCCTTTTCCCAGCTGTCCAGCTCATCAGGATATTGGGCATGCCTGCACATGGTGTGCTTTCAGGCTGATGCAGGAATCTGAAAGCATGGTTAATCATGTAGTTTTCAGTATTGCAGTTTTCAGTATTGCAGTTCAGTTTGCTATGAACTGCATCACTAGATTGGATCAGCATCTTTTCTTTTTTTTTTTTTTTGGAGAGGTTTTTGCTATAGGGCGCGTGCGCTCGCCAGACAGACAGAGAGAGACAGAGAGACAGACAGAAAGCGAGAAATCACCCCCCAGGGGGGATGGCCATGCCGTGATCCCTTCTCCTCCGTTCTCCTCTCAGGATCTTGGGCACACACGCACACGTGCCCGGCGTGAGTTTCAAGCCACCAGGTCCGGGACGCGAACCACGGTCGACTACGTGGGAGTCCAGCGACATAGCCATTACACCAACTGCTGGTCCCAGCATCTTTTCTTTAAAAATAAAACACATTAAAAGATACAGAAGTGCCAAAGATGGAAAGCAGGGTGAAAGCATTCTATATACACATGTTAAGTACATTACTTCTTCCTAATAGCTCTGGAGTGTAGGTGGCACTCCTCTCCAGCCCACCCCTCATCCACTGGAGCATCAGTGAACCATTTACCAGGTGGCTCATCCAGCTCCAGCACCATTACTATCAACTTGACTTCAAGCAATGTCTTTGTCTTGCTTCCATTTGTTTGTGGGGCTAAGGGCTGACAGATGGCTGAAGTGACCACTGACTCCCCAGGGAAACCTCTCCTTACTCAGTGAGGGGCTTAATGGCCTTGGACACTTTGATAAATGGGATACATAACTATCTTTAACAAGCAGGAAAAACAATACTACTTTGGTCATTTAACTGATTTAAACAAATCAACAGCCTGGATACCATTAAAATAAACTCAATTTGCTCACCAGCAAGAGGGGGAAATTGGGATTCTAGTGTCCATTTACTACTGCATAGAGCTCTTGTCTTTGAACTGAAGCCAAGAAAATAAATATGGGGTCCCAATATAGCTGAATAAATTTGGCAGAGTTGGTCGTAATGGGTCCAAATATTCAAATGCTACAGAAACTTGAAGCACTGGAAAATAACCATAGAGGTTTTCTTCTACGACAGGGAAGATGGGCTGAGCCTTTAAAGGGTCATGGTATATTACAGAATCTCTTTAGGAAGTATTTTACCCGGCCAACTACAGGGAGGGTAAAGAAGGCAGCCATCTAGCTCATTAAAATACTGGGCATACATGCACAAAGACAGTGCATTTTGTGGTAGCTGAGAACTCTTCCCTTCCCTTCCCTCAGGAGAAAACCAAGGTGTCAATTTGGGAAAAAAAAAAAGAAAACCACAGGATTCTCGATCCTATTAGGCTGCAGAAGCAGTCCATATTGCTGCCTTTCATTGTGCCTTGTCAGAGCTCTTTAAAATTATGTACCTCCTGTGCATTCCCTCAGAACTTGGGTTCCAAGAAGGAATGGTGGGTGATAGAATCCTTCAGGACAATGGTTCTCAGGGGTATCTCCATTCCCCAGAGAGATTTAGCATTTTCTGAAGACATTTTTCGTTGTCACGACCAGGTGTTTGTGTGTGTGTGTGTGTGTGCACATGTCTGGAGGGGTTTATTGATGGTGTCTAGAAAGTAAAAGCAAGGGATGATACTAAACATCCTGCTATGCATAGGACACCCCACCCCTTACTCCCAATAACAATGATCAAACCCAAATATCAATAGGCTGACATTGAGAAAACCTGTTCTAGGGGAAGTTAAAGTTAACCTTGTTTATACAGAGGATGAGTACACTGGATGCTTATCATCAAAGACATCACACTTACCCCTGGCTGGCTCCTAGAACTGACCATCTAGTCTTCTCTAAGCCAGCAACTACACTGGGAGACAGTACCAGCATCCCACGAAGCAGAGTATGAGCTCTCTATTTCCAGTTATTATTATTTTTTAATCTGGGTGTATTAGTTTGCTGTGGCTACTGTAACAAACTAGGTGACTTAGAACAGTAGAAATGCATTGTCTAACAAACAGTTCTGAAGGCCCAGAATATGAGATCAAGGTGTAAGCAGGATCATTCTCTCTCTCTGAAGACTTTAAGGAAGGGTCTGTTCTGAGCTTCTTTCCTAACGTCTGCTAAGTCCTTGGCTTCTGATAGCATCACTTTAATCTCCATATGGCATTTTCCCTGTGTACATATTTCTAAATTTCCCCCTTATTAATATAGACACCAGTCACATTGGACTAGGCCCACCCTATGGATGGAGAGTTATTCTCACCTATGGACTATTCACATCCAAACTCAGAGGCTGGAGTTCCTCTAATCTCTGTATTCTTAACCTTAAGACACCCTTCGTCTTAACTAATTGTATCTCCAGTGATGCTATGTCCCAGTACGATCACAGTCCATGTTACTGGACTTCACCCTGTATATTTGGGGTGGGAGGCACAATTCAGCCTATAACACGGAGAGATGCCATCCCTAATATTGAAACATGCCCCACTTTTCTTTGTTCTGTCTCTATCCTGAGAAAAACAGGAACCTGGGGCAGAGGTATATCCAGAAGGGAGGTTCAAGTCTCTTCTCCTCCCCTTGGAGCTGAGAGGCTGGTCCAGGAAATGATGGGGGACAGTTGTAGCCTCGCCTTTTAGTACCAAGGCAGCTGGGTTTCTACTTAGAGACCCAGCTGGGCTTTAAAAGGAGAAGCAGCTTCCTTTTAAAGTGGCTGTCCCCAGAATAGTGTTTTTGTTTTGGTTTCAGGTTGCCAGATAAAGGTGAAGCAGCTGTCATGGTTCTATGCTGTAATAAAACTTGGGAAGAAGGGGGGAAGAAAGGGAGAGATTCAATACATAATTCCTTGCACAGAGAGCAGCTGCAAATGTGGAGATTTGCCTCTTCCTTTTTAAAACTTATTTACATCTGTGGTTTCTTATTCCTGTTTCACATCTTCTCTGAACTTCCAAGGTTCCTATCAGGCTCCTGCACACTTTATGCTGCAGCATGGAGGGTGATCCCAAGTTAGGATCTGCTGCATGGCTCAGGGCAAAGAAGCTGCTGCCGCGGGCGAGAGACACAGGGCAATTTGCTGAGTGATTCAGTGGGGCTTTCCCAGAGTTTCTCCTCCCACTCACCTTTGGCAAGGGGGTCTGGATTGAAAAAGGACTTCTCTTATTTGTTCAGATCCAGTTCTTTGTATTTCCTCTTTTCCAAAGCTGTCATGTGTTTCCTACATCTTCAGCTTTGAACACAGAGGAAATGACGCAGCAGAATCTCTGGCCTCCGAGATTGGTTCTTCAGATTTACAGCATTTCTGGCAGTGAGGCTAAACATACAGGAGGCAAGAGTGAAATGGAGAAAGGAAGTTAGGTCTTTGTAGCGGTGCAGTCTGTAGTTATCCTACTCTGTTCCTTGCAGCTATGAAGGAACAGAGCTGGCAGGCTGTAGATTCCTGGAGCTTCCCTTGGTGCTGAAGATGGTAGGCTCAGTTGTCTTTGGAACTTCTAGATAGACATCCTGCTGATAGTTTTTGTTTGTCTGTTTGTTTCTAAATATTATCTTTTTAAAAAATTTATATTTAGTCACTGAACATATTTACAGTATACAACATGGTTTTTCTTAGCATGAGTATGGTCAAGTCAAAGACATTACCATATACATTATCATCAACAGATAACTTTTCATTTTTGTGCCTATTAAATATTTTGTTTGTTTTTTGCCCTGATCCTCTCCCATCCCCTATTATCTATCCCCTTCAATATGAATAGCCAAAAAGTATATGAAAACATAGTCAACAACACTTATCATAAGGGATATGCAAATCAAAACCACAATGAGATACCTCTTAACCCCAGTCAGAATGGCTAAGATTAAAAAAAAAAAATGATAAGGGCTGGTGAGGTTGTGGTGAAAAAAAGAACCCTCCTATACTGTCAGTTAAAAGGTAAATTAGTACAGCCACTGTGGAGAACAATATGGAGGTTCCCCAGAAACCTACAAATAGAACTACCATATGACCTTGGAATTCCACTCTTAGGTATATAACCAAAGAAAAACACTTGCACATCCATGTTTATTGCAGTATTATTCACAATTCCTAGGACATGGAATCAATCCAAATGTCCAAGAACAGATGACTTGATTGAAAATACTATATGTAGTATTTCACATATACTCTATGAAATACTACTCAGCTGTAAAAAAAGCATGAGACCTTGACATTTGATACAAGTGAATGAATAAGATTTAATGCTAAGCAAAGTAAGCCAGACTATGAAACACAGACATTGTTTGTCCCACTTAACATATACTGAATGTCTATACTCTATAGCAGAAACTGAAATACTGGAAGGTATAGTATCAGGGAGGCCAACTATAAATACTTGCTGATAGTATTTTTTTCTTTTTTAAAAATTATTTTATTCATTTATTTATTTATTATTATTATTATTATTTTCACATGAGTTTTGCCAGAGAAAGAGAGAGAGAGAGAGAGCTACCAGGTTTGGGACTGGAACTGTGGTCAGCCATGTGGGAATTCCAGCACCTTAACCACCATATCACCTGCTGGCCCCCTTGCTGATAGTTTTATAGACAATTACTCAGAGAATAGTGGCTGAGAACAATTCTATGCAAAAAACAGCTTCTGGGAAGCCACAAAATAAAGAGCGTTTTTGGTTTTGTTTGTTTGTTTGTTTGTTTTTACACTGAATGAGCCATGGACACAGGCTAGACCTTCCCAGAATCACAAATCACCTGATTGACTGGTCCCAGCAAGACCAGCAGGCTTCATGAGGCTCACCATCTCCAAAGTCAGTCAAGTTATGAAAGCACCTCAAAAGTGATGAAAATGCTTCACCTCTATTCTGTTAAAGTCCTGCACTGAAGTAGTTCAATCTAAGACCTGGGTTATCTTGTATCCTCTCTGAGGCAACAGAGATCACCTATTAGGCTGAATTGATTTGGACCATGAGAGTAATGGAAAAATGAAGCATTATTGTGGACCTCTAGCTGAGATTTTTTTTTTTTCTTGAGAAAGGGATCATACTAAAATTGCTCCAAGTATTAGGTATTCCCTCCATTCTTGAAACCTGACTTTCTGGGCTTATTGTGGGTAATGACTGGGATGTGAGATCAATCTAAGACCTGGGTTATCTTGTATCCTCTCTGAGGCAACAGAGATCACCTATTAGGCTGAATTGATTTGGACCATGAGAGTAATGGAAAAATGAAGCATTATTGTGGACCTCTAGCTGAGATTTTTTTTTTTCTTGAGAAAGGGATCATACTAAAATTGCTCCAAGTATTAGGTATTCCCTCCATTCTTGAAACCTGACTTTCTGGGCTTATTGTGGGTAATGACTGGGATGTGAGAGTCCCTCAGCCCAGGTCCTTATATATGATAACATTATGCAGAAAAATAATGAGAACCACTGAAAGATGTTGCTCACTTTAGGACTGAATTACCACTTAAATCAAATTGACAGTGGGTAAGGGGCTTGTGGAATGAAATTAAGGAGGAAGCTGTATTTCAATTGGGAAGCCCTGGGTGCTTTCCAGGGGTGGGGGGTCCTCTAAGTGAAATATAACCCTGAACTCCCATTCCATCCTTTGTGATTTATCTGAACTGAACGGGCTTGTTTGAATGGTTCTGAATGTTATTTTCAAAGAGCAAATGAACATCTCATTCTAGAATCAATGTCTCAGGAAACCAACTTGGAAAGATCTGGTACTGGTACTGGTACAGGAAGCAATGCTGAATTCTGCATCCTTTTATATTTAAACTCCAGAGCAAACTGGAGGGATATGTGGAGGAGGGAGACCCCAGGTCTTAGTGGAGTGGGAAGTGACTCTCAACATTAACTAGCATTAGAGTGGTCTCTGGTGCTCAGTGTGCAGTGGGGTATGTGGCCAGAAAATAAGAGCTGAAGGTAAACTAGCCACACCAGACCAACTCAAATCCCCAACCTCTCCCAGATGGGTTCCAGACCATCCTCAGTTTTGGTTACCTCCTACCCCTCTGCTTCCTGCCTATTCAGTCCTCCTACCCCTTCTCTTCCTGCTTGTCCAATACCAGGTGTCAGACATTCCACTCTACAAATCAAACTCTTCCACTTACTCGGCAAAAGAGGTCAATGATGATATTGTTTCAATCCTATCTCTTGGGGGTTCTTTTTGACTGTATGGTCAAGGTTCTGTCAGCAACTCCAAAGGTGTTGCTCTCAAAATAAGATAATATTTCAATAGGGAACCAGCAGTTAGCGTAATGGCTATGTCACTGGACTCCCACGTAGTCGACCGCGTTTCGCGTCCCGGACCTGGTGGCTTAAAACTCACACCAGGCATGTGTGCGTGCGTGCCCAAGATCCTGAGAGGAGAATGGAGGAGAAGGGATTGTGGTGTGACCATCCCCCCTGGGGGGTGATTTCTTGCTTTCTGTCTCTATGTCTCTCTCTGTCTGTCTGGCGAGCGCACGCGCCCTATAGCAGAAACCTCTCCAAAAAAAAAAAAAAAGATAATATTTCAATAGTTATCATTAATCCACTGCATTATGTCAGTGCATATAAGATCTTAGGCTGAGTGATGTTCATGCACCAACTATTACTCACCTGCCTTGTGTAGTCTGTTTCTTTAGCACAGAACATGGAAAGGTGACTGAGGGAATTTTGCTCTAATTCAGTTGCCAGTATTATTTTAAATGTAACTGGGCACAAATATTGACTATCAACAAGGCTGGAATAAACTCACACATACTGGGAGCTAATAGCTGAGCTCCAGTTCTGCAGAAATAGCAGATGGGTGGGCTGGAGGTATAGCTGTAAGCCTGGAGCAACACCTTCAGCACAGCATAAAAGCTCAGAAAGCTGTTGTAATCCATTGATTTATAAAGCAGGGTTGGAGTTTCTCCATACCCCCTTTTCTGTTAACTTTTCCTCTATTTTCTCTCTTTCCTTCTCTCTCAACCCGTCAGAATGTCAGTCCCTCTGGTTTGCCTGGGGCTGCTTGCCATTTTTGTTTTTCTTCCAAATATATTTGTTTCTCCCATGAGAGAGAAACAAAGAGAAAGGCACCCCCAACAGAATTTTTATGTCATGTTCTATCCCAGTCTCAGCTGGCCTAGATCACCATCATGCACACACATACCCAATATATTCAACCAAGTCCCAGGTTGAAAACACAAGACTTTTCCGCTTGGGTTTAGTTGCAATTTTGCTATGCTATCACCTAGCTAAGGAGCTCAAGTTTCTCTGATGTTAAAAAGGAAGAGCCATAACCCCTTCTTGGTTTGAACTTTTCTCCCTCTCTGCTGGGTTTTTCCAAGAAAGAAAAATGTACCTTGTGGAGTGACCAGGTGGAAATGAGAAAAGAAAGAAGTAATGCCTTGGAATCAGAACCCATAACTCTCCGAGAGACAGGAGGTTTTTTGTTTGTTTGTTTGTTTTTGTTTTTGTGGGTTTTTTTTTTTTCTTTTTTTGGAGACAGGAGTTTTCACCTCCTCCTTCAGGGTTCCATTGTAATTAGAGCTTGTGACCTTCTTAACCATAGATCTAGGGCCAAGCACACCATTTTCTTTGTATCATTTCTTCACAACTATGCTATGAAACAGACAAGAAATTCATCTTAGCTTTATAGTGAGAGACAGAACCTGAGGAACTTGAGGTGGAGAGATGTTGAGTTAGGTTACAGAGCCCAACTTAGACCAATATGACACAACTCCAGCACCTGTGAGTTTCACCACTCCACTAAATCTCTTGCCAAAAAGCAGTGCTCAATGCCAAATGCCAAATGACATAACCCTCTGGAGGAGAGGTCTTTTTTCAACCAAAAGACTTTTGGGAAGAAGAACCTCCCAGAAGAGGAAGAACTAAGATATAAAAAAGATGCAAAAAAAAAATCTAAGATAGTATGTCTTCATTCACATGAAGTTACAGGGGAGAAGGCCTGGGAAACTCAATAAAGAAGTGAGAATTGTGGACACAGTGCTTGGGGCTCCATGGAAGTGAGGATGCTCCAAGCATCCTCTGTGCAGTAGATGCCCCTCCAGGAAGATGACCAAGCATCCTTATAGTGCAAAGAGGCTGGGATTCCTGGTGGAGAAATTCTCCTGATCTCCCTCACAACCTCTGTGGTGGAATTTGAACAATTGCCTCTGTGAGCAGCTAGGGCACCCAAGAAGCTGGGAGTACCCAGAGCATGCAGGTACATGTGAGCATGAGAGGGAGAAAGAGAGAGAGAAAGAAAAAAAGAAAGAAAGAAGAAAGAAAGAAAGAAAGAAAGAAAGAAAGAAAGAAAGAAAGAAAGACCTCTCCCCGAAGGTCTGGTAGTGCCATGATCCTCTTCCTGTAGTCCTCCAGCCTGTCAGATCTTGGGCTCTCACGTGTGCTTAGCGTGTTTCAGGATGTCTGAGCCAGGGGGTTGAACTGCGGTCACTATATGATGTGCAGCTTCTCCTGAGAGGGCCATTACCACTGTGCCATGAACCCAGCTTTCTCACTTCTTTTCAATTCTCATCACAAATATGGCCTTAATATTTTCTGAACAAAATTTCCAGGGCTACCATATTGCCCTAAACGCCTTAACAGAGTCTCTAAATCCATTTATTTTCTGTCTTTATGACAGTCCTAGAGAAGGGAAGAATTTTTTACTTCATATATTCATCCAGAAAATGGACACCTTTGAATTGACTTTTTGTCCAGAAGGAAAAATAAAAAGCATTTAGAGGACCAGCATGTGGCACAATTGTTGCATCACTGGACTCCCACAGTAGACTGTGGTTGCAGTTCCAGACCTGGTGGCTTAAAACTCATATCGGGAGCACATCTGCATGCATGCCCAAAAGCTTAGGAGGAGAATGGAGGAAAAGGGATTGGCCATCCTCCCTGAGGGGTGATTTCTTGTTTTCTGTCTCTCTCTCTCTCTCCAGTGAGCATACATGCCCTAGAGCAAAGTCTCTAAAAAGGGCAGTTAGAAGCTGACAACTGGAAGAAACGTATTTTATCCAATGAAAGATAAAGCCAAGTTCTTAAAGGGATATTTCTATCTTGTCCTTGATGGTAGCATCCCACCTCTATTTTATCTAGACTTTCTGGGTCCACATTGTTTATACTTAGGCCAATAGTTTGTTTGTTTGCTTTTCCCCTAAATATGTACTCTGAATGCCTTCTGTCATTATGCGTAGTTTGAAAATTGACCAGGGTGAATCCTACCATTACAATGAATTTCATCCTTTCTCTTTTATTAAGGTTTGGGCTCTGGCCATCGATGGGTATAGACATATCAAACATCACAGAAAGCACACAAATTAAACCATCAAAGCACTGTGCGTTCCTTTGCTGAGTGTGGAGAGAGGTAGTTGCCTCCTTCTCTACCCTTTCTCAGCTGTCTTCCAGAAGCTCAGGTACACATCCTGTTGCATCCTACTTGTAGTCAGAGATGCTGGGCTGAGCAGAGGAGCCAAGAGTGTCTACCCAAGCAAGACTCTTCTTTTTTTTTCTTTTTGTGGAGAGGTTTTTGTTATAGGTCATGTGCGCTCGCCAGACAGACGGAGAGAGACAGAGAGACAGAAAGCGAGAAATCACTCCCCAAGGAGGATGGCCACACCATAGTCCCTTCTCCTCCATTCTCCTCTTGGGATCTTGGGCACGCACGCACACACACCCAGTGTGAGTTTAAGCCACTGAGTCCGGGACTCGCACCGTGGTCCACTACCTGGGAGTCCAGTGACATAGCCATTATGCTAACTGCTGGTCCCCCAAACAAGACTCTTTACACTCAAGTTCTGAAAATATGATTGTGTAGTGGCCAAGTCAGGATCATATCTTTAGAGCTGTAACCCTTTTGTTAGCATCTAATAGATCCTGCGCTCACTCTGGAGATAAGGTGGGAGGGTCGTTATTCTTGCTTTTGACATCTGAGTAAGATAACCCACATAGGCAGGGACATCAGAGCAGAATCAAAAAAGGACTCTCCAGAGACTGCATGTTTTCTGCCATCAGGAAGGTGCCTTTATTTCTCAAAAGGCATTGGTTTGGACAGGCTCCTCCTCATGTCTCAGCATTTTTGTCTCCCCTCCCCCACTCATCTTATGTTTTAAACCAGGGACCATTTATCTTCCAATATGACTGATTCTATGGGGGGAAAGGGGGGTTGATGCTTGAGCTGTTTGCTTAGCCTAAATAATCCTTCTCCCAGAAAGATACTTTTATATTCTCTAAGGTACAGCTTGACTTTCATTTTTCCTCCTTACTTACCCTGCTCTGGGGTTATTCAACCTCTGCTCTCCCATAGCATTTGACTGTTCAGAGTACAGGGCCCATAATTGTAATACCAATATTGGTGGTAATAGCAGCAGCACCAAAAAGTATTAAACATTTACCTCATGAACATCTAGACCAGAATCTTAATGGACAGTTAGATGATAAATGAATATTCCCTTTGGCCTGAATGAGCAGTGTGAAATGAGATTAGTGATTTGTTATCCATTCTATAAAGAACCACCCAATAATTAGTATCTTCAAACAAAATGATCATTTTATTTATTTATTTTTTATATCCAGCTTTTCTGAGAGTGGACTGGGCTCAGTTGGGTGGTTCTTCCTCAAGTTCTCTCCTGTGGTTGCCATGAGATGGTACCTAGGGCTGGAATCCACTGAAGGCCCCCTCACATTGGTTGAGCCTGGGTTGGGTTTCAAGCAGTTGGGGCTGCTTTAACATCTCTCTCTGTCTCTATATGGTCTTCTGCAAGCTTAAGTTTCTTCATCTCTAAAATAGTAATATTAATATGAACTGTCTTGTGAGATTGTTATAAAATTTAAGTGAGCAGGTTAACACTTGACAAATGCTAGCTAATCTAGTTGTTATTATTAACAAGTTGGCTTAAGTGCTGTAGAAAGTCTCAAGCACTATTACTGGAGTAAAGGACAACATTTGTCTTTTAGGTACAGAGAAAAACTGCAGAGGAAAAACTAAGACAAATGATGGAAGTTATATGGACCAAAATGTTAGTGCAATTTCTAGCAATAAAATAGTTTAGACATGGAACAAGAGGTCATGACAAAGAATAAAATCTCAGTAGTGTATGGATTTAATACAAGCTAGCTTACCACTGAGTAGGAAGTGGCAAAGGGGATGTCTATACTAAATGGAAGATTAGACTAAGTTACCTATAAGTCTTTTCTAATTCTGACTTGCTGTAAGTCTCTGATTCTATTTCGAATCCATTAATGGGATGAAGAACATACAGTGTATAGATTGACTTTATTACTATATTAAACATTTATTTATTTAACAAATATTTCCTGATCATCCTGCATGTGTGTAGGCTATACTAGACACTTGGAATAGTGTAATAATTGTAGCAACACCACAAATACGTGGGCACACGAGCTACATTCTCTAGATCTTAGAATCTAGTGGAAGACACAATTTCAAAACCATGCACTAAGAGAAAGTCTCCATTGGGAAAGAAACCCAGAAGCAGGCCATTGAACCCCATATGTGGAAAAGAAGCAAGGGAAGTATTTCTTTCTTTTTTTTTTTTAGAGGTTTTTGCTATAGGGCACGTGCGCTCGCCAGAGAGAGAGACAGAGAGACAGAAAGCAAGAAATCACCCCACAGGTGTTTGAGATGGCCATGCTGCAATCCCTTCTCCTCCATTCTCCTCTCAGGACCTTGGGCATGCACGCACACACGCCCAGCATGAGTTTTAAGCCACTGGGTCCGGGACGCGAACCTTGGTCGACTACGTGGGAGTCCAGCGATATAGCCATTACGCTAACTGCTGGTCCTGCAAGGGAAGTATTTCTGAAAGAAAGCATATTTAATTAGAAAACTGAAAAATGTGTAGAAGTTGAATAAAGTATAGTTTGGATGGGGATAGAAATTGGGAAGAAAAGTAGGCTAAGAAGAGGGAATATTATTTGGGATGTATTTCAAAGATGAGAGAGCCTGTAGAGGAGGAGATTAATATAGTCCCTTAAATAGCAAGGTCACCAGATATAATGTGGACTGTACAAGGGTGAAGAGCCCTATTGATCATTGAGAGGCATTCTAATTCCTCTTGTATTTGTGCCATCACCCAGCCTCCAACCATTTTTTTTTTTTGTAAAGCTATTACTGTGTTGATGAGAACTTATTCCAGAAAGGTTTCAGTAGAAACAGAAGAAAGTAGATTTTAAAGATCCTCAAGGATGAATTGGCATGCCTTAAAACTAGAATTGATTAAAAATAGAAGATGGATAATTAAGTTAATGTTCAAAGATGTACAAGATTTTGTGCATGACAGACACAGGGGAACTAGAAGGAAGAGTTGATGGAAAGAAAAAGATAAGGAATTCACTTTGGAATATGGTGACTCAGAGATAATGGCAGGGCAGGACATATCATCTAGGTTATTATAGATGAGAGACCAGGACACTGAGCAAAAGACTGGGTTGTATTTACTGATTCAAGAGTCAACAGGAAGATAGATTTCTGCTTCCAGAGCAGAATGGTACCAAACTTATACTCCCATCATGAACACCCAGCAGATTGGATAAAATATAGAAAACACTATGCAATTGCCAGGATAGGATTGTGATTCCTAATAGAAAAGAAATAAATGAGGTGATTGCTTTCTCCTTGGAGGTACATTCCATACTGTGGAATAGAAAGTAGAAATTGAAGCAACAGCAACAGTCTTCATGAGGTGGAGACAGACTGAAATTTGGGAAAACTGAGATTGAAAGCTCTAGAATTCAATACTGAAGAGGAAAGAGTCATGATGAAATAAAGAACTTTAAAAATCTACATAGAGGGACCAGCAGTTGGCGTAATGGCTATGTTGCTGGACTCCCATGTAGTCAACCATGGTTCGAGTCCCAGACCTGGTGACTTAAACTCGCACTGGACACATGTGCATGCATGCCCAAGATCTCAAGAGGAGAGTGAAGGAAATGGAATTGCAGCATGGCCATCCCCCCTGGAGGGTGATTTCTTGCTTTCTGTCTCTCTCTTTTTTCTGGTGAGAACATGCATCCTATAGCAAAAACTTCTTAAAAAAAAATCTTTGTAGAGGTTCTTAGGAGTCTATTGCTAAATAAATGCGTAGTGTAAACCTCCATAAGACTTGAGGAAGAACTACCAGAAAGCTGTAAGATTAATAATTCTTAGAACCCCAAATAGGAATGAAAAAGGATTCTTGCTATCCTGAATTCTGTTCAGCCAGAAGGAAGATGCTTTGTTTAACATTTGTGACACTCAGAGGAGACCATAGAGTTATGCCTTATTAACAGAACTAAATTGCCATAAATTAAAGGCTGTTCTAGATTTGTGTTAAAAGATTTTAAAAACAGTGTCAAGGGACCAGCAGTTAGCGTAATGGCTATGTTGCTGGACTCCCATGTAGTCGACCACAGTTCACGTCCCAGAACCGGTGGCTTAAAACTCACGCCCGTCGCGTGTGCGTGAGTGCCCAAGATCCCGAGAGGAAAATGGAGAAGAAGGGATTGTGGCATGGCCATCCCCTCTGGGGGGGTGATTTCTTGCTTTCTGTCTCTTTGTCTTTCTCTGGCGAGCGCATGCGCCCTATAGCAAAAAAAAAAAAAAAAAAAAAAAAGTCTCAAAAGGATCACAATGATCTATAAGTAACATAACTTCAGCCAGAACAAAACTCAACATATTCTGAAAGACAATAAAATGCACTTAACAATGTAATATTTTAAATGCCTGGCATCAAATAAAAAGTACTAGACATGAGAAAAAGAAAGATAATATGACCAATTGCACAAAGAAAACTAAATTAATAGAAACAGGCCCAGGAATTGCAGAGATGATGGAGTTAACAGGCAAGATCTTTAAAGCAGTAACCATAAATATGCTCAAGGCTTTAAAGCAAAGTATGAAAATAATGAGAATAATAGAAGATCTGAAAAAATATCCACTCGGGAGTCAGCAGATGGCATAGCAGCTATATTGCTGAACTCTCACAGGGCCAACAGCAGTTCAAGTCATGGACCTGGTGGCTTAAAAATTATGCTGGCTGTGTATGCATGTGTGCCCAAGATTCCGGGATGAGAGTGAAAGAGAAGGGATTATATTATGGCCATGATTTTTCACTTTCTCTTTCACTATCTCTATCTTTCGCTCTCTAGTGAGTGCCTGTATTCTAAGACCAAAACCTCTAAAAAAAAAAAGAAAAAGATACCACTGGGGCTTTTAGACATGAAAAATCAAGTTTCTGAAATTAAAAAGTTCCTAGATCAGCTTAACAAAATATTAAACACATAAAAAAAAATCAGTGCATTGGAAGTTATAGAAATAAATTATCCAATTGAAACAGAATTTAAAAAGACTGAAAAAAAAAAGAAAGTGTTAGTCATCTGTAGGACAAAATAAAGCAATATAACTTATGTGTAATTATAGGCCAAAAAGAGAGAATTGAAATGGCCTAGAAAAATATTTTTAAAAATTATGGTCCAAAGCTGGCTGCAGAGTGCAATGGTTCAATGCTGCACACAAGGAGTCAAATCTTACATGACCACCCAGTGTTCAGAACCCAGCCCCAGAGGCTTAAATAACACAGCAGGGACCTGTGCTTGCATGCTCCAAATCCTGACAGGATAAAAAAAATGGAGGAAAAAGGTGACTATGCTCCATTGGGGAGGGTGCTTTCTCTGTCTCCTTCTCTTTGTTTGATGAGCACATGTACTCTCTGATAATAAATAAACAAATAAATAAATGAAGTCTGAAAACTTCTCAGTTTGATAAAACTACAACTCACAGATCCAAGAAACCTAATAGAACCTACTAGGAGTGATATCACAAAGACATATCATCCTTTAATTACTAAAGAAGAGTGATAAAGAGAAAAATCCTAAAAACACTTACAGTAAGAAAAGACACCTTCCATGTAAGAAAACAAAAATAAAACTTACTGTAAACATCTCATAAACAATTCAAGACAATATACAATGAAATAATATCTTCAAAATTCCAAAATAGGAAAAACGAAAAACCTTAAATGTAAAGTTATCAGAAAAATACAAAGAAAAAGAGTATCAAAACTAAGCGGGTAGGAGGGAGAAGGTGCATGGGATGGCACAGATGGTAGCACAGCAATAAAATGTGATGCTCTGGGAGCCAATCCCACATGGGAAAGTTTCTAGTTCAACTTCAGAGGCCTCCCTGACTACATTATTATCTGAGACTGGCTAAGGCTGGAGGTATATTTGAGCATAAAGGCCCTGTTGGGAGTTCTCTCTCTCTCTCTGTCTCTCTTGCTCATATAAGAAATAAATAATAAAAACAAACTTAAGAAAACAAAACAAACAAAATGAAATGTAAAACCAAAGAGGGCCCAGAAGCAGTATAGCAATGGTAGTGTAAATACTGTGCAAGACTGAAGGCTACAAGGTCAACCATGGGTTTAAATATCTAGATTGGCCTTTGCAAGTACCCAGGTTCCTGAGAAGCTGGAAAGCTGAGAAGAAGGAATTGCAGAGTGATGAGACATCCTACAAAAAATATTCTCTCTCACACACACATATGCATACATGAATACATGCATTTTCTAATAGTTAAGAAAACAAAGGATAATTAAAAACTTTTTTTGAGAGAGAGAGATTTTTGCTATAGGACACATGCACTTGCTGGAGAGACAGAGACAGAAAGTGAGAAATCTCCCCCTTAGAGGTGATGGCCACATCACAATCCCTTCACTTCCATTATCTTCTTGGGATTTTGGACATGCATGTACACACGCCTGGTATGAGTTTTAAATCACAAGGTCAAGGATGTGAACCACAGTCAACTATGTGGGAGTCCAGCAATGTGGCCATTACACCATCTGCTTGTCCCAAGGACAAGTACAAACTTTTAAAGAGAATAAAGCTGAGAGAATTCATGCACAGCAGACCTACACAAATAAATGTTCAAACTCTTCCGGTCAAAATAAATAATACCAAAAGAAACTCAGATCTACACAATGCATTGAAGAACATGAGAAACAACTGAATGATTAGAATCCCTGGCTTAATCAGCCTGAAACACATCAGGTATGTGCACACATAGTCAAGATCCTGAGGACTTGGAGAATTGGGAGAAAGAGACCATGTCATGATGAGACCCTCTTGAGGGTGCTCTCCTCTCTTTCTTTCTCTGTTGCTGTCTTTCATGTATGTGCATATGTCCTCTATATCATAAATTAGAAAAATATTAAAAACAAACAAAAAACACTGGAAATAAAATAAAATAAAAGATCATATACCTAAATGCAAGATTCAAAACTATAAAACTCCTAGAAGATAATGTAGAAGAAAATCTAGGAGACAGAATTTTGTGATAATTTTAGACATATCACAGTCATGATACACAAATGAAAGAACTGATAATATGAACCTCCACTAAAATAAAAATTTCTGCTTTGTGGAAGACATTGCCAAGAGAATAAAAAGATAAGGCATAAACTGAGTAAAAAAAAATATATATATATATATATATTTGGAGAGGTTTTGGCTACAGGGTGTGTGTGCTCGCCAGAAAGACAGAGAGAGACAGAGAGACAGAAAGTGAGAAATCACCCCCCCAGGGGGGATGGTCATGCTGCAACCCCTTTTCCTCCATTCTCCTCTCGGGATCTTGGGAATGCACGCACACACGCCCAGCGTGAGTTTAAGCCACCGGGTCCATTACTCAAACCGCGGTTTACTACATCGGAGTCCAGTGACATGGCCATTACGCCAACTGCTGATCCCAAGTAAAAATATTTTTAAAAGACTATTCAATAAAATTTTCTTGTCCAAAATATATAAAGAACCCTTGAAACTCAACTATAAGAAAATAATCAATCCAATTAAAAAATGGACCAAAGACTTTAGCAACCACCTTCACCAAAGAAGACATGCAGATGGAAAATAGAATTAAAAAAATTCTCTACATCATATGTCATCAGAGAATACAAATTTAAAAAGTGAGCTACCTTTTAAAGTCTAGCTCGTTTGACTTAACATTAAGTTAATAGTAGAGAGGATAAGTGTGTAGATACCAAGGACTTAAGGGAGCGAAATGGATAGTAGAGAGTGAGTGATAAAGGTTGTGTGGGAGGAAAAAAGGGAAGAAACATTTAAAAAACAAAAGAAGGTAAATTTCTCTGTGGGGGAAAAATATTCTGTAATTTTTTTATTAAAAAAAAAACACAACAGTGAGCTGCCATTACACACCTAATTAAAATAATTAAAATCCATTGTGCTATCAGTACCAAATGCTGACAAGGATGTGGGCCAACAGCAACTATCAAAGATTGCTAATATGAATATGAAATAGTGCAGTTACTCTGGAAGACAGTTTTATGGACTCTTACATAGCTAAACACACTCTTACCATAGGATCCAGCAATTGTGTGCCTTGGTGTTTACATAAAGGAGTTAAAAATTACATCCACACAAAAATAGATGCTTACAGCAGCTGTATTATAATTGCCAAAGCTGCATTATAACTGTCAAAACTTGGAAACCATCAAGCTATCCTTCAGTAGGCAAATAAATAAATAGTGGTACATTCAGACAATGGAATATTAGTCAACACTAAAAAGAAATAAGCTATTGTATTGTAAGAAGACATGGAGGGGGCGAACCAGCAGTTAGCGTAATGGCTATGTCACTGGACTCTCACGTAGTCGACCGTGGTTCGTGTCCCGGACCCAGTGGCTTAAAATTCATGCCGGGCGCGTGTGCGTGCGTGCCCAAGATCTCGAGAGGAGAATGGAGGAGAAGGGATTGTGGCATGGCCATCCCCCCGGGGGGTGATTTCTCGCTTTCTGTCTCTCTGTTTCTCTCTCTCTGTCTGGCGAGCGCACGCGCCCTATAGTGAAAAACCTCTAAAAAAAAAAAAAAAGAAGACATGGAGGAAACGTAAGCACATATTAAGTGAAAGAAGTCAGAATGGAAAGGTTATATAGATACTATATGATTCCAATTATATGACATTCTGGAAAAGGCAAACCTATGAAGACAGTAAAAAAAATAAGTGATTTGTAGAATGTTGGGGGAGAGGGCAGAGCACAAAGAACTTTTAGGATAGTGAAACTGTTCTTTATAATATTTCAATGGTAGATATATGTCATTATATTTTTTCTCCAAACTCATAGAATGTTCATCTCCGAGGGTGGAAATTATGTAAATGATGGACTTTAGGTGATAATTATGTGACAGTATATATTCATCAATTGTAACAAATGTATCATGCTGGTAGGAGATATTGATAATGAAAGAAGCTACACACATGTGGGGACAGGAGTTTTGAAAAATCTCTGTACTACCTCTTATATTTTGTTGTGAATCTAAAACTACTCCAGAAAATGAATCTATGTTTAAGAAAGATGATGAGGTGGGGGCCAGCAGGTGGTGTGGAGGTTAAGGCGCTGTATCCCACATTACTGACTTCATGGTTCGAGTCCTGAACCCAGTGGCTTGAAAATCAAGCTGAGCATGTGTACTTATGTGCCCAAGACTCTGAGAAGAGAATGAAGGAGAAGGGACAGAAGAATGACCATCCCCACTAGGGGGTGATTTCTCACTTTTTCTCTCTCTATCTCTGATGAGCATACACACCCTATAGCAAAATTTAAAACAAACAAAAAGAGCAAATAAGGAACAAATAAAAGGATAATAGGATAAAGAATAAAGATAAAGGATAATAGATTTAAATGTAACCATACTGATAATTATATTAAATGTAAATAGTCATGATATTCTATTTAAGGCAAGGATCACTAGGCTGGAAAAAAAAATGCTGGTCTGCTAATAAATGTTTAGCAACCAACTCCCTGGAGAAAGAAATCCTTGACTAATATAAATTGCTGATTTTTGTGGTGAAAATACTCCCACTACTGAGAACTTCAAGGTGTATTCATCAGCTTATAAAATTCCTGAAAAGGTAATACTCAGTTCTAGGAGTCAGTATGAGTTTGTCCAGTACATCACCAATTAAAGATTTCTCTATACATTTTTTTTTTACCAAAAACACACACTGTAAATATACACAAACTGATAGTTGAAAAGTACACACACACACACACACACATATCATGCTATTAATAATCATATAAGAATACCGTGGCTAATTTCAACACAGCAGACTTCAGTATAAAGGACATTTTATAATCTTAAAGCTATCTATTTATTTAGAAGAGGTAACAATTCTACATGGAAACTAGTGACAGAACTCTAAAAGACACTGAGCAAAAATTGGCAAAACCTAAAGGAGATATATATTGATATATTCACAATTATAGTTTCAACTCTCTTTCTTTTTTTATTTAATAACTTTAAATTATTTTTATTATTTTAAATTTTCTATAGAGCACACACGCTCACCAGAGAGAGACAGAGACAGCTGCCAGGTCTGGGACTCAAACCAGAGTTGGCCATGTGGGAGTCCAGTGCCTTAACCACCACTCTTTATATTGATACGACAATTTGACAGGAAATCAGGGGGAAGCATAGGAGATTTGAACACTTTCGATAACGTTGACCTACTTGGCATATATAGAAAACTATATCGAGCAACAAAATAATACATGTTCTTTTCAAGTTTGTATGTCACGTTTGCCAGTATAAACCACACAATGGGTCATGAAAAAGTTTCAGTAAATTTAAAATAATTCAAATTTTATCGAATATGTACCCTGATTACAGTACAATTTATTGAATTGTCAGAAAAGTCATGATGTATTTTTTCTGTTTTCCTATGCAAAAATGCATCATAAATTTTCCTACAACTCAATATATTATCAATAAAAAACTAAAAGATATCTATTTTGTAATCAAATATTTAGAAATTAACATCTTTTAAAAAAACACATTAGAAGAAAAGTTAGAACATATTTTAAGCTGAATATAATGAAAACATAAAGGAGAAGCCATGAAGAATAGAACATTTAGAACTGCATAATACTAAAAACACAACATATCAAAATTTGTACAGTCCAACCATAGTATACACACTAGTCCTTGCTGTACTCACCAGGTTGAGGTCACATGGAAGCCAAGGCTCAATTCTCAGTTTATACTAAAAGCTGGGTCACTATTGTGCATCTTTATTACCAGTTACTTAGAAGGCTGAGGCAAGAGGATCCTTAGCTGGTAGCTAGTGTGGGCAAAATAGCAGGGAGCTGTCTTAAAGAACAGAGTATGATGACAGATACCCAGCTACTTGAAATAGGAGAATTGTGACACAGTGGTACCTGTCTAAAAACAACCCCTACCCAAAATGTGACTGATGCTGCTATAACAGTGTTCAGAGAAAAATTTATAATTTTCCATGTATTTTTGAGGAAAGAATCAAATTCTAAGATCAATGATCTAATTTTCTACTTTAAGATCTAGGGGGAAAAAAAAGACCAAATTAAACCAAAAGTAAGTAAAATAAGGAAATAATAGAAAACAAGATTAGAAATCAATCAGATAGAATATTAGTAAAAACAGAAAAAATCAATGAAATGAAAACTAGTTCTTGGAAAATATCTATAAAAACCATAAACTTCAGCTAGATCAATTGAGAAAGAAAGGATAAGACAACATACTACATACTACAATGAAAATGGGACATGGATTCTCCGTATGTGAATAAGGCAGTAAGAGAACATTAATGGCAGTTTTATGCCAATAAGGTCAACACCTTACATAAAATGAACAAAATTATTGAAAGATACAAATTACCAAAACTAATACAAGAAGAAATAAAAAATTTTGAGAGGTTTTTCCTACAGGGCGTGTGCACTTGCCAGAAAGACAGAGAGAGACAGAGAGACAGAAAGTGAGAAATCACCCCGGGGGGAGGATGGTCACACCACAATCCCTTCTCCTCCATTCTCCTCTCGGGATCTTGGGCACGCACGCACATGCGCCCAGCATGAGTTTAAGTCACCTGGTTTGGTACTCAAACCGTGGTGGACTACATGGGAGTCCAGTGATATATATAGCCATTACACCAACTGCTGGTCCCAAGAAGAATTAAAATTTTGCACAGCTCTATATCTAGTAAAGCAATTGAATTTACAACTAACCTGTTTTAGTCTATTTTCTATTGTTACAACATAATGCCTGAGGTAGGGTAATTTATAATGAATAGAGACAGTTTTGCAGCTGGGAAGTTCAAGATTGGACAGCAGCATCTGACCAGCTTCTAAAGAAGACATAATACCAGTCTCATCCAACCTGTTTTCACAAAACAGAAGAATGAATGCTTCTCAACTCATTTATCATTTATGAGTTGGGAAACAAAGACCTTACCAAGGAAGACACACAAACACACATACACACACACACACACACACACACTAATGCACATATACAGCTACACATACAAACACTGTAAGTCTTAAAAAGTTTATAGAAAATGCTTATTATGAGAAAAGTATGCATGAATTAAAATAATTTTTTGCACCAAAATAGACTCATACTTTAATTCCATTTTTTCATTAACTTTTGAAGACTCCTCATATATTTTCACATAAATCCCCAATATTTGCATATTTCATATATTGTACATGCTGTTTTAGGTGGATACAGTTATATTGAATTAGTATTAGTATATACCCTTAAATATTTAACTATTTTGTTGTTATTATTAATGATGCTATTTTTGTTTAATTTTATATTCATTGGTATTATACAGTGATAACATTTATTTTTGTATATTAACCAGTTTACAGAGGACTTTCTAAATTTAATTGTATTTTCAGTGATGTTTTTAGAGATTTCATATGATCATACCATTTGTGAATAAAGACAGTTTTACTGCTTCCTGTCCAATTTGCATGCCTTTTATTTATTTTCCTTGTATTATTACACTGGCCAGGACCTTTAGTAAAATAGTGAATAGAAATAATGAGAATGGACACCCTTGCTATGTTCCTATAAATGTTCAGCTTTTCAACTCTCAGTGTGATTTTAGTAACAAATTTTTGTTTTTATTTTTAATGTCTTTTATTGGTTTAGATGTTTCCTCTTATTTCTACTTGGCTAAAGATTTTAGCATTATAAGTGCTGAATTTTGCCAAATGCTTTTTCTTGTTCTTTTGTTAATTGCCAGAGAGCATGTACAATATTCATAGAGAAACCGAGGGTCAATGAGAGACAGAGAGTGAAAGGGAGAAAGCACTCAACAGTGGGGTGTGTCCATGCTGCAATTTCTTCTCTTCCAATTCTCCAAGATGAAGACAAGATGTCAAGATTTGGAGCAGGCATACAGATGCTCTTGGGGTGTTTCCAAGCCACCGAGGTTGGGACTTGAACCAGAATGGTGCTTCTGGCCTTGTAAGATCTGGCTTCCTTAAGAGCTAGGCAGAGGATTGGCCTACCCAAATACTTTTTCTTAATACACTGATGAATAATGATGGAATGTATAAAAATAATAATGATAAACTTTACAAAAGAAATCTTATGAGGTTTTCTTCTGTAAATATAATGAAATATATTAATTGATTATTTGAAGATTAAACCTAATTCATCCTTGGATAAGCCTCAGTTGTTATATATACATCCTTTTTATGTATACCTGGATTTGATATGGAAAATTTATAGTAAACATTTTTTCGTCTTTGTTAGTGAAGGATATTGTTCTGTATGAGGAGACTTCAAAAAGTTTGTGCAAAAATGGAATTAATGTAGGAGTTTATTTTGATGCCCCAAATTTTTCAACATCATGCATAGTTTTCTCATAATACATATTTCCATGAACTTTTAGATGACCTCTTCATATTTATATAAGAATTACACACTGAAGAATTACCAAACATTGTTAAAGGAAGTTAACGAACTACATAAATAGGAATATCTTGTTCAAAGGCTGAAAGTTTCAATATTAAGATGTTAATTCTTGGGGGCTAGCAGATGGCACAGTGGCTAGGGCACTAGACTCCCACATGGCTGATAGTGAGTGATTCTAGTCCTGAACCTGGCAGCTTACATTCTCACTTTCTCTCTCCCTCTCCCCTTCTCTCTGTCTCTCTCTCTCTCTTTCTTTGGTGAATGCACATGCCCTATAGAAAATTTAAAAAATAATAATAATAAATAAAATTAATAATAATAATAAAAAAGATGTTAATTCTTCCCAAAGTGATCTATACAGTCAATGTAATCCTATTCAAAATCCCAGCAGCATTTTTCTTAAAAGATAATAAGCTGATTCTTTTTTTTTTTTGGAGAGGTATTTTTGCTATAGGGTGCATGCGCCCGCCAGACAGACAGAGAGAGACAGAGAGACAGAAAGCGAGAAATCACCCTCCAGGGGGAATGGTCATGCCGCAATCCCTTCTCCTCCATTCTCCTCTCGGGATCTTGGGCACGCACGCACACACGCCTGGCGTGAGTTTTAAGCCACCAGGTCTGGGACGCAAACCGCGGTCGACTACGTGGGAGTTCAGCGACATAGCCATTACGCTAACTGCTGGTCCTGATAACAAACTGATTCTAAAATTTACCTGGAAATACGAAAAAAATCTAGAATAAACAAAATGAATTTGAAAAAAATATTGCGAGAAATACTAGTGCGGGAGACTCACTGCTTTTTTATTTCAACACTTACTGTAAAACCACAATAATCAAGAGAGTGTGATACAAGCATAAAGGTAGACATACAAGACAATGGAACAGAATAGCGATCCAAGAAATAAGTTAACTTTTACATAGCCAGTTCATGTTTAATAAAGGTGCCAAGATAATTTAATGGGGAAATGCTATCTTTTCAAAAATAGTGCTGGAGCAATTGAACATGCATATATAATAATAAATAAGTAAACATAAATAAGAACGTTGATTATTACCTCACTCCACACACAAAAATTAACTTGAAATGGACCATAGTTCTAAATATAAAAGCCCAAAGCATAAACTTTTAGAATAAAAGTCATGACTGATTTTTCCGATGACCCTATAGAAGTGAACTCTTTATGATCTTGAGATAAACAAAAATTTTATAGAACACAAAAAGGGCAGAGTTCATTCAATACTAAACATTGCTTTACAAAAAAATATATTACTAAGAAAATAAAGTCAAGTCACTGACTGGGGTAAAAGCACACATAATATATTTCTCTAACACAAAATTTGTATCCAGAATATATAAAGAACTCAATACAAGAAAACAGCTTGATTTTTTAAATGGATGAGGCCAGCAGGAGGCATATTGGTTAAGGTGCTTTACTCTCACATGACTGCCCGAGTTGCAGGTCTGGGAACCAGTGGCTTGAGAATCACCCTGGATGCATGTGCATGTGTGTCCAAAATCCTGAGAGAAGAAGGGAGGAAAAAGGATTGTGGCATGGCTATTCCTCTTAGGGGGTTTATTTCTCACTTTCTTTCTCTCTGTGTCTATCTTTTTTCTCTCTGATAAGCACATGTGTCCTATGGCAAAAACCTAAAATAAAGAAATTAATTAATTAATTAATTAAAATGGGCAAAATATTTTAATGGATACTTCACAAAAATAGATATATGAAGCAAATAAACCCATGAAAAAGCATTGAGTAATCTTAATCATCAGAAAATAGAAAATTTATGGGGCTAGCAGATGGCATAATGGTTATATTGTGGAACTCCTACTTCATCAACTGTGGTTTGAGCCCCAGATCCAGTGACTTAAAACTCAGCCAGGCATGTGAACATGCATGCCCAAAATCCTGAGAGAAGGGAGGAGAAGGGATTGTGATATGGCCACCCCCCTGGGGAAGTGATTTTTCACTTTCCATCTTTCTGTCTTTGTTTCTCTGGTGAGTGCACATACCCTACAATGAAAATCTCTCTAAAAAAATTAAAAATTTATAAACAGAGATACTCTTTTATATCTCTAATTTGGCTAAAAGCGAAGTGAAAATACCAAGTGTTGCGATTATGTGGAACAATCTGAATGCTTATATGTTGCTGGTCATAAGCAACCATTGTGGAAACTAATGTTGACATTTTCTAGTAACATTAAACTTATATTTACCATAAAATCTAGTAATTCATTCCCAGGTATTTCCCTAAGAGAAATGAAGTGTATATCCACACAAAGACTTGTTCACAGATGTTTATAGCTGCTTTCCTCATAATGGCCTAAACTTAAAAAAAAAAACAAAAAAAAAAACATAAAAAAAAAAACAAAAAAAAGCAGCTATACATCAGCAGGTGAAGAAATTATGGTATATTCATGCAAAGGAAGACTACTTTGCCTTACAAAAGATCATAATACTAATAGACACAGCAGTGTTTAAGAGTAAAGTAAGGTTAAACAAAAGCACATACATGATTTTATATGAAATTCTAAAATATCTACATATTCATCAAAACTAATTACAGTTTGCACCAACAGTGGATAATATTTATTGTTTATAAATTATGCCT
Source organism: Tupaia belangeri chinensis (assembly GCF_000334495.1). Taxonomy (NCBI): domain Eukaryota; kingdom Metazoa; phylum Chordata; class Mammalia; order Scandentia; family Tupaiidae; genus Tupaia; species Tupaia belangeri. Next base: position 2,875,950 of record NW_006198262.1, read on the forward strand.
CAATAAAGTTTATTTTTTAAAGTATTTTCTCAAGACAAGCACCAAAAACTAGTAAAACAGCACAGTCACCTCTAGGGGCACCTGCAACCTATTTAGCATTACAGTTACATAACATGAAAAGAAAAATCTAGCAGACCTGTTAAAGAAGTGAATAAGGCTGGGACATGCAAGCCATCAAGTGGCTGGCTAAGAACCAGGTCAGATCAAGTACATGTTGACCAATGAGTGGTTTTAATCAGGAGACTAATATTAAGATTTGGTTTATACAGTTACATCTGATGCCTATGTGAATAATAAATTATAATAAATTATAAGAGGCCATATAGGAAACCAAGGGACAAAGTTAGATATACAGAAAGCATGGAAAATAAAAACAGCTAAGGAATAGCATTTAAAGATAAAATTGAGAGGATTTGAGAATTGATTTGCTCAGGGCATGCATAAAGTGTAGGCAAACAATAAAAAAACAAAACTATAAGTGAAAAAAAATTTAAAGTTGTGATATTTACATAAAACATGGATAAACACATCAAACCGATACTTCACAAAGGAGTATCTACAAATGGTAAATAAGCACACAAAAAATGCTAAATAGTATTATTATTTCATTTCATGTATATGAAATCCCCAAAAATATCTTTTTGCACCTATGTGATTGGCCAAAGTTCAGCAGTCTGACATTATCGACAGTTGGTTGAGAATGCAGAGCAACAGAAATGCTTATTGATTGCTACAACCACTTTGCAACATAGTTGAGTATTATCTACTGAAGTTGAACATATGCATTCCCTATGAACTATTGATTTCACTCCTAGGTATATACCCTGGTGCATAAACGCACCTAGACATGTGTATAAGATTGTCCATAGTAATGGTGATTACAATAGCCCCAAACTGGAAACAGGCCAGACTTTCATCACTGCAGAATAGGTGCATGAATTGCAGTGTATTCTTACAAAATACTTAAGCAGCAACAAAAACGAGCCAACTCTATCTACACACATGAATGTATCTCAGTAATGTAATGTTGAGTGAAAGAAGTCAGTCACAGTATAAGACATATTATGACTCCATTTATACTAAGTTCTACAGCAGACAAATCTAATGTATGGTCTTTAGGGACTGTCACAGTTAAAACCAAGATTCAGGAGGTGATCATCTCAAGAGAAAAAGGAAAGTTTATTGAGAGAAAGAGTACTCGGGGGTCTGAAGCTGGAGGTGCTTCAGCTCCCCCTACCGAGGAGACATGATATATTTATACGGGAAGGGATGGAGGAGTAGGGTCATGAAAATGGAGAGTATTTTGATTAGCTTACTTACCATTGTGACCTTGTGGGCCCATCTATGGGTGTCAGCTACCAGTAAGGGAGGGCTCTGGCAGAGGATTCTGGCCAAAGGTAATTATAATCATTTCCTTGTTTTCTAACTAGAAATTACCTAAAGGTCATTCAGGGGCCAGTCTATCAGGGATACACAAAAACAGGTGGCATAACTATCACAATAGCAACCACAAAAGCAAAGATGCAGTCACCATAAAAGTCAATATAGCAACCACTTCTGTTGAAGCGTCCCTGAGGTCCTTCTAGGGTGCCAACAATATTCCAGGTTTTCACATAGGTGATGGTTACATGAGTATATGCTTTACAATGATGTATTAATTTGAGCAGGTGTGTTTCATGCACTTTTTAAATGAATATTTTATTTCACAACTTAAAAAAATTTCAAAAAGATCAGCTGAACAGGTGCAGTCATTGAAGTCTTAGGCGCACAGGGCACTGTGCACAGTTACACTATTCAATGCTGTGGGGTACCACTCATGTAGACACTAATGGCCCCAAAGGGGATTAAAAGAGAGCTAAGTGCCTGGTCTGGAGCTTGGATGTTACTTTATGCAAGAAAAATCAGAAGAATCAAAATCAGGAGGAGAGAGTAAGAAGGAAGGCTAGAGGCAGGCACCAACCAGGAAAGCTGAGAAGTAGTAAGAGGACCCCAAGGGAAACTCCCCAGAGAACTGCTCCTCTTCCCTATGGCCCCCTGGTCAACTCCACAGGTCCCTCTAGCATAGCTCCTTGATGTACAGCCCTGGAACACTCCAGATGCAGTTGGAATCAGAGTACAGTAGATAGACCTTCATGTCTGCCTTTCTTGGCAAGAGGGCAAAGCGTTTAAAATAGAAATGAAAAACTTTAGGGGAGGGGGTTGATGGTGGCACAGCAACACAATGGTAAAATGTGATTCTCTGTGAGGCAATCCTACATAGGAAGTCTGTTCAATTCCAGAGACCTCTCTAAGTCTTCAGAGCATATTAGTACCCATGACCTGGGTCTGGCTGAGAGCTAGATGTGCAATTGAGACACTGGTGAGGGTACTGTATATCTCTCTCATCTCTCTTTCTCATGCAAGAAAAAAATACAAGTACAATTACATTTAAAAAGAAAGAAAATGACTGATAACCAGAATGTATGAGGAACTCAAGCAATTCGAGCATAATCAATTCAATTAAAAGATGGGAAAATGAGATGGAAAAAACAAGTCTTCAAAGAAGACATATGAATGGCCAAAAAAATTATGAAAAAATTCTCAATGGGACCAGCAGTTAGCGTAATGGCTATGTCACTGGACTCCCATGTAATCGACCGTGGTTCGCGTCCCGGACCCAGTGGCTTAAAACTCATGCCAGGCGCGTGTGCGTGCGTGTCCAAGATCCTGAGAGGAGAACGGAGGAGAAGGGATTGCACCATGGCCATCCCCCCTGGGGGGTGATTTCTCACTTTCTGTCTCTCTGTCTCTGTCTGTCTGTCTGGCGAGCACACTCTCCCTATAGCAAAAACCTCTCTCTCTCAAAAAAAAAAGAAGAAAATGCTCAACATCCCTTATTGTAAGAGATATGCAAGTCAAAACCATATTGAGATACCATCTATCCCCAGTCAGAATGGCTAATATTAAAAAAATAAAGAATGATAAATGCTGGCAATACTGCAATGAAAACGGAACTTTCCTGTACTGTTGGTAGGGATGTAAATTAGCACAACTACTGTGGAAAATGATATGAAGATTTCTCAAAAACCTACAAATAGAACTACCATAAGATCCAGTAATTCCATTTCTGAGTGTCTACCCAAAGGATAGGAATACACTCAGTCAGAAAAGTACCTGCACATCTATGCTTATTGCAGCATTATTCACAATTGCTAAAACATGGAATCAATTCAAATTTCCCAGAACAGATAAATGGATTGAAAAAGTGTGGTACATATACACTATGGAATACTACTTAGCCATTAAAAAACACACACACACATACAATGAGATCCTGGCATTTGCTCAAAAGTGGATAAATATGGAAGATTTAATGCCGAGTGAAGCAAACCAGACTATGAAAGAGAAGCATTGTACGTCCCCATTAATATATACTGAATATCTACACTCTATGGTAGAAATGGAAAGATTGGAAGGCATAAAGGCATGCAGGGCAACTATAGATAATAGAGACAGTGTGGGAGGAGGGTGGACAATGTGGGCGGTGGGTGGGAGGGAGGGAATGGGGGGAAGAATCAAAACATTTAACACAAAAATAAAAAATTGTCTGCTGATGATAATGTATATAGTAATATCTTTGACTAGACTAATATACAGTATATTCGTGCTGAGACAGTCCATTTTGTATGCTCTAAAGATGTACAGTGATTGAATATAAGAAAAGAAAAAGATAAGAAATGAGATGCTTTGTCTTAAAAAAGATATTCTACAAAAAGAAGTAACCAGAGTCTCTCCTGCAAATGGGGACATAGGGTCCCTTGCTGGTCAGGGCTCTTCTATACTAACCCTTTAATTTTGTGGATGTGAAAACCAAGACCAGAGATAGATGTGATTGCTTCACAGAAGTTAACATCAGGGCTAATAGGAAGCCAGTCCAAGTTTCTACCCACACTGAAGTCAGATTGTTCCCAGGAGGATCCCCTCCTTCTCATTTCTAATTCTAATTTTTGTAGATTAACTCTCATTAATGATTCCTGATGGGTAGAAATGTTACTCTATTAACATATTTGCATGATAATAGAACTTCAGCCCTTAATAGGGGACACTCAGGTTCTAGGGAAGACCAGAAGAGCAGGAACTGGTCACTCTTTGGGGGTCCTGGATTTTTGTGAATTTGAGAAAAGGCCTGGGTTCCCTCTTTAAAGACAACAGAAGCTCAGAACTGTGCACACACTTTGAGGGGTTCACAGAAATGCTTCAACCCCTACCAGCTCATGGGAGACAAAGGATAATGCCAGGAGAGATGTCAGACTCTCCTCTCACATTAGCTCTGATGACTGAAAACAGAAATAGAAAGGTGCCCCATCACACAGAGAGAGAGAAAGAGAGAGAGAGGTTCTTTTAGTTTGTTAATAATGCCAAGTAGCTAACATTTACTGAGTGTTAACAGTGAGCCAGGCACTATTCTAAGCATATGACAGTTGAGAACAGAATTCTGACTACTTTTTCCAAAACTATTAATAGACCACTTTGGTCCACTGGTAGTTGGATGCTACACCCTGTTTCAGGTATAGTGTTTTTATGATGCATAGTAAATCATCTTATCTCTTAGACTAAAACACCTTCTTGTACTGATTTCTTTCATGAGCAGAGACTTGTGTTTTTCTTGAACCAATTACTAAACTAAAAATTTCAAACTCACCTGTAACCTACAAGCCTCCATTTCCAGATGCCCTACGTTTTTAGGCCTGGCCAATGTAAGACTCCCAAAACTGATTGATAATGTTCCTGCTCTCAGAACTGTATAAAATAAATCACTGTATCTCAGCACTCTGAGAAATATGCTTATCTTTATCCATGTCTGTTCACTCGATCTCATACTTAGTTAATAAACTGCGTTAGTTATTATCTCTGTAGAGCTGGTTATTTCCATTGACACATACAACTAATTTACAATGAAAGGTTCTAGTCAAAAACCTACTAGGGTTCCCTCCCCCATGTAGAGACTGTAGCATGAGAGATGCCTGCAGTTCTTCAGCCAAGCCAAGAAGGGGCCTCACCACATCACTTCTCGTCAATGTGGGTTAGAGGTTACCTATTTGTTTTAAAAGCCAGGCAAAGAACAAAAAACTCCAGCAACAACATTTCTAAGTCTAATGGTTGTCATTAAAGCAGAGAGGAATGTCTGGGATATTTCAAGTGGTAGTCAACCCACCATTTTAAAAAAGAGCAAGCAGGATTCTAAAGCACAGATAGTGAGTGGCCCCAAAAGATAGTGCAATGCTTTTCTTTGTTTCTTCTCAAGAGAGAGAGTGAGAGAGAGGGAAAGTGAGAAAGTATCCTCCTTGAGAAATGGTCATGTTGCAATCCCTTTTCTCCGTCTCTCCCTCCTATGCATGATGTATTTCTCAAGCCACCAGGTCTGGAATTTGACCTGTGTAGTTAGTCATGTGAGATTTAACTGCCTCCACCACACCATGGGCAAGCCAGCAGTGCCTTTCTTAAATAGTCCTTCAACTCCTGCTTTGCAATCACCCAATGCCAGCAGTGAGTCCAGCAAGTTCTTTCTACTTGGCAAACCCAATGCCAAAACAGGACCATGCTGAGGATACCAGAGTGATGCCCAAGAAACAAGGGACTTAAGTGCTCACCCTCTTCACCCTCATCTTAGCACACCCACAGACTAGCAACTACCTTGATCTGACTTCTGGAGCCACCCCAAGGAATTGTGTCATTCTAGGCCAGGTTCTGCATGCTTGTATGATGCACATGGTTGTATACTCACCCATCTGCTGACACACAAGGACACACTCAACAAGGTTGTGCAAATTCACGGGGATGGCCTGGTCCCCACAAACTCCCCTCATGAAAACTCACTGTACAAAGACCAGGCAAGTGATTAAAGAACTCCCATCCCCACCTGGCCCCCAGTTCCCCATTTTCAAGAATAGCTTAATAAAAATTGTTTAACCAGATTTCAGATGTGACAAACACAGAAAGTACATATTCCTAGAGAGTTCCTGAACAAGTAAAATCCAAAATCAACAGGTCACTCTTAAGAAATAACTTCTCAAGATAGTGGCTGGTCACTAATCCTTTGTTCTTTCTACTTCCTGATTCTTCTCCCTCCTCAGGACATTTGATAGTCTTGTCCTGAACCTATACTGTTCTGTCAGATGAAAGAGGGAAGGGGGACAATTAATGCCTTCTAAGGGAATAATGAAACTTAGGTGTCATTCAGGAAAATTGTACACCCCATAGTACTCAGCTGGTGGGGAACTGGGAGACCTGTGCACTAGGGAATAAACTACTTGTAACCATTTTGGGCTTGGTTGCCCAAAGACAATCAGTCTTACAAGACCACCATTAAAGTCTCACTTTGCCATACTTCATGTCTGTATGTCCATTCTTTGGCATTGAACAGGTAAGCACTTTTCTCACAGAACCCTCCAGCAGGTATATTCATGTGTTGACTCAGAAACCCCCAAGAGCCCATGGACGCTCAGGTTCCTGCCACACCTAAGAGCTAAGAGTCTTAAGATCTCTCCCCTTTCCCCTGCCTTTCTTCCTTCTGTAACACATCTTTGTCCTTTAGGGGACTTAACTCTGGAGGGGTTGCTTGCCAGCCAGAGGAGATAATATCTGTCTGACACCTACTGGGCAGTAAATGTCAATGCAGCGACATATTGATGGGTCAGGATTGCTAGTTATTGTCTGAAATGTGATTGCCTAGGGAAGACAAGGAGAGTTTGCACAGGTGTGTACCCCATGAGCTGAGATAGTGTGCCAAATGTTTATGCTCGGTATGTGAGGTTGCGGGGTACACACTGGTAGTGCATAATATGTGCATCTGTCATTATAGACACATGGGTATGCAGGAGTGTGTGTGTGAATGTCTGCCTGTGTGGGGGACCATGGCAGGGACTTTTGTCAGTGATAACATGTTGGTGACAGTGTTAATGCAATCACAATAAGTCTGTCACTAACAAAGTGAATTTGTTGGGATGACGCTGTGAGGGTTTGTGTGTACCCCACAACCTTGTCTGTGTGTTCACATGTGAGAGGTTGCATGTGAGAGGTTGACACTGCTCTAGTGTGAATGTTGAGGAAGGTCTCTACATTTCCACTTGGAAGTTCCTTCTGGAACTTGAATCCTCTGCTCTCACCTCTTCAGCCAGAAGAGGCACATGAAACTTGATAGAAGAGGTGAGCAATGTGGAGTTTGTCATATAAGGTCCATTTTTTTTGTGTGTGCATTTTCATGTTCCTTCCTAAAGAAGAAACCACATGTCTTGATTAAACACATTTGCACACACACACACACACACACACCCCTTGCATAGTTTCAGACATACAGAAAAACAAAACTCTACCATTCCATAGGGAAAAGTTCACAGCAAGGCAGGATTCTGAGACAGGATTCTTCTTGTATGTCTTCTCTTGGACATCCTACCTGTTCTCTGAGCACCTGGACAATGTCCAGGGCTTCCATCATGGTGGATGGTCCATTTGTCTTGTCTTAGTTTTATTCTAAATTTTAGATGCAAAGAGACTTTGTTAAAGTCTGTGAGAAATCAATGGTGCTAGAAAATGATCGCGGTGGTGATTGCAAACATAATTTTTGAGTGGTTGCATGTGGTAGGCATAGTACTAAGCATTCTCATTTAATCTTCACAGCAACGCTAATGGGTCTGCTATCCTCTCTGAGGCTGAGGTTACAGAGCTCACCCTGGGCTACTTGGAAAAGAATGCTGGCTGCTCCCTTCCTCCTTTCAGTTCTCCCATCTTCTTCCGTAAGGGACTTAAACTAGGTAAATGGCAATGACTGCCCATATAAAGCCTATATTTTGATTCATCCTTGCCTGTCCTGGATGAATCTATCATAGACTAACCATAGTTCAGGTCAAAGGAGTGTGAGTGAAAGCAATGCATGCCTTGGGGGTGGGGGTCTGGATCTTCCCTTCTGTGATGAGCTTTCTCTTCACTGGTCCTTCTCTATCGCCAAGGTAGCTGGGGGATGGCCAGAGCTGGGGCATCTCTAGGGATCACAGGAGGGTGCTGTGAATTAAGCAGGAACTGCTGCCCTGCTGACCATAGATTGTTTACTTCTGAACTAGAAGCTCCACCATGGTTCAGCTAAGTATCTTAGTTACAGCATTGCCGACTATTCTTTGCAGGATTGACTTAGCCGTCAGGCAAGTGGAGAGGGAGGACACAGATCTTATAAGCTGAAATCTAGGGTCCTTCAGCTTGCAGCTTTGTCCTTCATGCAGGTTCAAAACATCTGGAAAATGACATGCTTGAGAAGAACTGATTGGAAAGAATCTCAGAAAATGGTTCACTAACTTCTTGTTGGTTTGAGCAAGGTCCAATAAGAAAGGAACTCAGACAAAAGCCTTTTAAAAAATTATTTTATTTAGCTTTATTTATTTATTTATTTATTTATTTATTTAACCAGAGAGGGACAGAGTGAGAGAGAGAGAGGGGGGAAAGTGAGAAAGCAACCCATCAGGTCTGGGACTCAGACTGTGGTTAGCCATGTGGGAGTTGAACACCTCCAACCACCATGCCACCTGCCAGCCCCAAGACTGTTGTTTTGCAGAAAGGGAGAGAGGAGGACAGCTCTGCCTAGAAGCTGGTCAGCTTGAAAGAGTCAACTTCTGAATTATAAATAATGAGGTTTAAACCTGGGGACTTTAGCCTTGGACAAGAGCCCCTATTAATACTTACTGGCCAAATGGTAAAGTTTCAGCAAAGGGCAAAGTGTAGATAGAGTGTGTGACATCTCTACCCAAATCTGTTTTTTTGTTTTTGTTTTCTTTTCGGAGAGGATTTTGCTATAGGGGGCATGCGCTCGCCAGCCAGACAGAGAGAGACAGAGAGACAGGAAGCAAGAAATCACTTCATAATGGTGATGGCCATGCCGCAATCCCTTCTCCTTCATTCTCCTCTCGGGATCTTGGGCACGCACACACACGCACCCGGCGTGAGTTTTAAGCCACTGGGTCCAGGACGTGAACCGCGGTCGACTACATGGGAGTCCAGTGACATAGACATTACGCTAACTGCTGGTCCCCCCAAGTCTGTTTTTTTAAGCATAGTGGCTAGAAAATGAAAGAGGACATTCAGGCTTAAGTCTCACGTGTTAAAGAGAACATTGTCCTTATTTCTTTGGGCATGGAATAGACTGGAAACTTGTAAGAGTCTGAGAGAACTTGTTTGTCAAGTAGGACACAACCTTAGCCTGCAAATGGTTTGATTCTGAAAGTAACCCCTGTCTCCCCAAAATGTTAACCCTAAGGAAAGTGAATTGCACTGCCTCCTTCAAATAAATGCACAAGGGAGATCACACAGAGGACAAAGCCAGAGGACAGACTATTGACCTAACATCCCCACCCCTGAGAGCAGAATGAACACCCAAAACTGAATGAACACCTGCACTTTGAGGAAAAAGCCTTCAGAGGCCTTACCCAGCCAACCAAATCCAGAAGCTTCTACAACAGCAGGGTCCTCTTGTGTTTACAACACAAATATAAACACAAAATTAGATTCTGGGGCGAGAATTTATTTAGAATGAGAAAAAAAGTAAAAATGTTTCTGAAATCTTAAAAAGCTGACAAGCACATACAAACATTTGGTTTACAACATTAGCTTCCATTAGGATAGTTCTTTCCTTTATATTTAAACTTTAGTATGATTCATAATCATAAAATAAGTTTTTAAATGAATGAGAAATCAATACATTTTTACTACCACTATGTTGTAATAAGCTGTATCCCTGTATATTCCAATTATTCCCACATGATGGAGATTAACTCTGGGTGAAGATGTATAGTTTTTTTCATTGAAATATTTATTTCTTCAAGTTACTTCACTAGTTTGAAGGCAACATATGTTCTTTCATCTGAAAAAAATGCTAGATTTGGTTAGGATCAGGGATGTCAGCTTTTTCAAGACTCAATCCAAAATATTGAAATGTATAAAACTTGAGATGTCACCAATAGTTATTTCCTTTTTTTCTTTTTAAATTTTATTTATTCAATTCCTCCATGAGTAACACACACACACACACACACACACACACACACACATGCATACACACACACAGGAAGACAGCACTTTCAACAAGGGGCTGATGCCATGATCCACTCCAGCTTCAGTCAGTCCCAGATCATTGATCTTGAACATGACCAGTAGAATCAGGGAGATCTCTGGATGTGACTCCAAACTTTCCCATGTGGGTCAGCCTGATAGAGTGCCACATCTTACAGCAATGCCACTATACAGCCCCCATGGGCAGGTATTTCTGATGGTGGTTCTGCTACAGGATTGTCTCCTACAAGTCTAGTTCTAATAAGCCTATTTTGCAATTCCTAGTCTACAAAAAAAAAAGTGTGTTTGTAATTGTACACACAACACTACAGAGTATATTCCTGAGAGTTTCTGTTTTCACTGGGTGAAAAGGAAACCATAATCGCCTCCAGACCCTCCCCCCGCCCACAACACACACTATATCCAAACCATTCTACATCTTATATTTGAGACAATCTATTGCACATTAGTTTTGACTCTTTGCATTCAAAACCTGGTTCCTCCTTCACCACACACATAATCTGAGTGCTGGACGCTAAAAGACAATTTTGTATCCAGATGATACTCCTGCTCTTGAGTGTGTAGGGCACAACTCCTGGTGAAGAGCACCCCGTTTGGCAGAAGAATTATAGAGGTCATTCCTGCACCCGTGGAAAATACACTTCACTATCCCAGTTCATCCCCAACTTACTCTTTCTATATCAGATCCCAGTGGCCACTTCAATATCCTTGGATAGGAAAGGAAATGTAATGCGGGACACTGGGCTAGAAGAAATGGTAGCATCACAATTGAAGTTACAATCTCTTCCATGGTCTTTTTAAGGACATAATATAAAGCAACCTTAACAAATTATTTAAATAAGAAAGCATTTGAAGAGGGAGATAGTCTTGGAGCTGGTTTGAGGCTTGATTTGCTGATGATAACAACTCTTAGATGTGTGAGTGCCCCCTACTCTCAGTGTGGAGTAGAGGGCACCTTATCCCCAACCATAAGTCCTGGGCAACTCAGTTCCCTCTCTTTGCCTCTGTTTTCCAGAGAATGAAACTAAGAACTTTACCTCTATGTACTTTCTCTGGTTGTCATGAAGATCAGACCAGAGAACATTGCAGGAGATTTTTTTGTAAACCATGTTGTGTTGTAGGGAGCTGAGCTATTAATAGTATGGATATTGGCATATTTGGAGGGTAATTAGTCTTTAGGGAGCCCATTCCAATTATTACATGTCATTCAGGAAGACAACCTCAATACAAAGGGGCTAACAGTCTGGTCTTTTCACATGGAGACTCTTTCTTCATTCTTTTATTTGTTGACACCCATTCAATGCCAGGTCCCAGCATTACATAGTTAAGAGGCCAATAAAGTCCCTACTTTTATGACATTCTTATCTTAGTCATGGAAGTAAACACAGAGATGGATGAGGCCAGATTGGATCAGCCCTTCTTTACCGCTTAACAGTCACAGTCTGGAGTCCATTCTGCAGGAGTCCAATTCAAAGGCTGTACAGGTCACAGCACTGCCATGTCTGGGCAGATTCATCCTGTTTTTCAAACCAGGCTTCTTGTCGTGGTTGATGTTGTTGTGGCAGTGACTGCTGATGTTACTCTTGTAGTTGCAATTGGATATTGTGGTAGCTGCTGCTGAAGCTGATATTGTGGTGGTTCATTGTGATGATTGCTGATGCAGTTCATAGGTGTTTTTTGTCATCGTCATTACTGACGATATTCTAGTTGTGGTAGTGGTGGTTGATGTTTGTTTTTAGTTTGTTTAGTTAATTCTTCTGGGGGTGTGGAGAGAGGGAGAGAGGAGAGAGAGAGAAAGAGCAACAGCACCTCAACAGGGTCTCAGTGCTTCAGCCAGCTTCAGCCAGCCCCAGACTGGGCTCGCGAGCATGCCCAGCAGCATACTGAGGAAGGTCTCTAGATATGAACTTAGGATCTTCCCATGTGAGCCTGCCTTGCAAAGTACTCCTATACCTTTTGCAAGGGTATACATGTGTGTGTGTGTGTGTGTGTGTATTTTATATATAGTCCTCAGGGCAGCCCTGTGGTTTTATATATATTTCTAAGTATTTTCATTATGGCCTCCTTTTCCAGATAGCTACATTTACTTATTTTAATCATTGATAAAGAAGTTAATTAAAACATGGAATTTCTGCAAACTTCAGAACAGTGTCTTCAAAGGCTTTTATTCACCATTTATCATGACCCTCTATTTATAGGCAGTGGTCCAGCCTTCAATCTTTGTGACAATGTTCCTATCCCAGCCAATTTAAATAATTCTGCCAGTAAAAATTCCATGACATGCTATCAAACATTTTATGAGTCTAAATATATAGCACCAACTGTGTCTAATCATCTTTTTTTTTTAAATCCTACTGGGAGGAAATAAGCCATAAAGAATGTCTGACATGATCTGTTCCATGATTGCCCTCCATCTAGTGTGTAGGATTCCTGAGTCTTCCATTTCTTCTTCTAATTTTTCCATTGTTTAATTTATTTATTTGAAAATATCCTGCTAAGTGACTTCCAAGAGCAGCTTTGTTCAAGATTGGAAGAGGTCGGTGCTCTTTCCCAGGAATG
>NW_006198262.1:2894839-2898903 GCF_000334495.1 Tupaia belangeri chinensis
GAGAGAGGAGGACAGCTCTGCCTAGAAGCTGGTCAGCTTGAAAGAGTCAACTTCTGAATTATAAATAATGAGGTTTAAACCTGGGGACTTTAGCCTTGGACAAGAGCCCCTATTAATACTTACTGGCCAAATGGTAAAGTTTCAGCAAAGGGCAAAGTGTAGATAGAGTGTGTGACATCTCTACCCAAATCTGTTTTTTTGTTTTTGTTTTCTTTTCGGAGAGGATTTTGCTATAGGGTGCATGCGCTCGCCAGCCAGACAGAGAGAGACAGAGAGACAGGAAGCAAGAAATCACTCCCTAATGGGGATGGCCATGCCGCAATCCCTTCTCCTTCATTCTCCTCTCGGGATCTTGGGCACGCACACACACGCACCCGGCGTGAGTTTTAAGCCACTGGGTCCAGGACGTGAACCGCGGTCGACTACATGGGAGTCCAGTGACATAGACATTACGCTAACTGCTGGTCCCCCCAAGTCTGTTTTTTTAAGCATAGTGGCTAGAAAATGAAAGAGGACATTCAGGCTTAAGTCTCACGTGTTAAAGAGAACATTGTCCTTATTTCTTTGGGCATGGAATAGACTGGAAACTTGTAAGAGTCTGAGAGAACTTGTTTGTCAAGTAGGACACAACCTTAGCCTGCAAATGGTTTGATTCTGAAAGTAACCCCTGTCTCCCCAAAATGTTAACCCTAAGGAAAGTGAATTGCACTGCCTCCTTCAAATAAATGCACAAGGGAGATCACACAGAGGACAAAGCCAGAGGACAGACTATTGACCTAACATCCCCACCCCTGAGAGCAGAATGAACACCCAAAACTGAATGAACACCTGCACTTTGAGGAAAAAGCCTTCAGAGGCCTTACCCAGCCAACCAAATCCAGAAGCTTCTACAACAGCAGGGTCCTCTTGTGTTTACAACACAAATATAAACACAAAATTAGATTCTGGGGCGAGAATTTATTTAGAATGAGAAAAAAAGTAAAAATGTTTCTGAAATCTTAAAAAGCTGACAAGCACATACAAACATTTGGTTTACAACATTAGCTTCCATTAGGATAGTTCTTTCCTTTATATTTAAACTTTAGTATGATTCATAATCATAAAATAAGTTTTTAAATGAATGAGAAATCAATACATTTTTACTACCACTATGTTGTAATAAGCTGTATCCCTGTATATTCCAATTATTCCCACATGATGGAGATTAACTCTGGGTGAAGATGTATAGTTTTTTTCATTGAAATATTTATTTCTTCAAGTTACTTCACTAGTTTGAAGGCAACATATGTTCTTTCATCTGAAAAAAATGCTAGATTTGGTTAGGATCAGGGATGTCAGCTTTTTCAAGACTCAATCCAAAATATTGAAATGTATAAAACTTGAGATGTCACCAATAGTTATTTCCTTTTTTTCTTTTTAAATTTTATTTATTCAATTCCTCCATGAGTAACACACACACACACACACACACACACACACACACATGCATACACACACACAGGAAGACAGCACTTTCAACAAGGGGCTGATGCCATGATCCACTCCAGCTTCAGTCAGTCCCAGATCATTGATCTTGAACATGACCAGTAGAATCAGGGAGATCTCTGGATGTGACTCCAAACTTTCCCATGTGGGTCAGCCTGATAGAGTGCCACATCTTACAGCAATGCCACTATACAGCCCCCATGGGCAGGTATTTCTGATGGTGGTTCTGCTACAGGATTGTCTCCTACAAGTCTAGTTCTAATAAGCCTATTTTGCAATTCCTAGTCTACAAAAAAAAAAGTGTGTTTGTAATTGTACACACAACACTACAGAGTATATTCCTGAGAGTTTCTGTTTTCACTGGGTGAAAAGGAAACCATAATCGCCTCCAGACCCTCCCCCCGCCCACAACACACACTATATCCAAACCATTCTACATCTTATATTTGAGACAATCTATTGCACATTAGTTTTGACTCTTTGCATTCAAAACCTGGTTCCTCCTTCACCACACACATAATCTGAGTGCTGGACGCTAAAAGACAATTTTGTATCCAGATGATACTCCTGCTCTTGAGTGTGTAGGGCACAACTCCTGGTGAAGAGCACCCCGTTTGGCAGAAGAATTATAGAGGTCATTCCTGCACCCGTGGAAAATACACTTCACTATCCCAGTTCATCCCCAACTTACTCTTTCTATATCAGATCCCAGTGGCCACTTCAATATCCTTGGATAGGAAAGGAAATGTAATGCGGGACACTGGGCTAGAAGAAATGGTAGCATCACAATTGAAGTTACAATCTCTTCCATGGTCTTTTTAAGGACATAATATAAAGCAACCTTAACAAATTATTTAAATAAGAAAGCATTTGAAGAGGGAGATAGTCTTGGAGCTGGTTTGAGGCTTGATTTGCTGATGATAACAACTCTTAGATGTGTGAGTGCCCCCTACTCTCAGTGTGGAGTAGAGGGCACCTTATCCCCAACCATAAGTCCTGGGCAACTCAGTTCCCTCTCTTTGCCTCTGTTTTCCAGAGAATGAAACTAAGAACTTTACCTCTATGTACTTTCTCTGGTTGTCATGAAGATCAGACCAGAGAACATTGCAGGAGATTTTTTTGTAAACCATGTTGTGTTGTAGGGAGCTGAGCTATTAATAGTATGGATATTGGCATATTTGGAGGGTAATTAGTCTTTAGGGAGCCCATTCCAATTATTACATGTCATTCAGGAAGACAACCTCAATACAAAGGGGCTAACAGTCTGGTCTTTTCACATGGAGACTCTTTCTTCATTCTTTTATTTGTTGACACCCATTCAATGCCAGGTCCCAGCATTACATAGTTAAGAGGCCAATAAAGTCCCTACTTTTATGACATTCTTATCTTAGTCATGGAAGTAAACACAGAGATGGATGAGGCCAGATTGGATCAGCCCTTCTTTACCGCTTAACAGTCACAGTCTGGAGTCCATTCTGCAGGAGTCCAATTCAAAGGCTGTACAGGTCACAGCACTGCCATGTCTGGGCAGATTCATCCTGTTTTTCAAACCAGGCTTCTTGTCGTGGTTGATGTTGTTGTGGCAGTGACTGCTGATGTTACTCTTGTAGTTGCAATTGGATATTGTGGTAGCTGCTGCTGAAGCTGATATTGTGGTGGTTCATTGTGATGATTGCTGATGCAGTTCATAGGTGTTTTTTGTCATCGTCATTACTGACGATATTCTAGTTGTGGTAGTGGTGGTTGATGTTTGTTTTTAGTTTGTTTAGTTAATTCTTCTGGGGGTGTGGAGAGAGGGAGAGAGGAGAGAGAGAGAAAGAGCAACAGCACCTCAACAGGGTCTCAGTGCTTCAGCCAGCTTCAGCCAGCCCCAGACTGGGCTCGCGAGCATGCCCAGCAGCATACTGAGGAAGGTCTCTAGATATGAACTTAGGATCTTCCCATGTGAGCCTGCCTTGCAAAGTACTCCTATACCTTTTGCAAGGGTATACATGTGTGTGTGTGTGTGTGTGTGTATTTTATATATAGTCCTCAGGGCAGCCCTGTGGTTTTATATATATTTCTAAGTATTTTCATTATGGCCTCCTTTTCCAGATAGCTACATTTACTTATTTTAATCATTGATAAAGAAGTTAATTAAAACATGGAATTTCTGCAAACTTCAGAACAGTGTCTTCAAAGGCTTTTATTCACCATTTATCATGACCCTCTATTTATAGGCAGTGGTCCAGCCTTCAATCTTTGTGACAATGTTCCTATCCCAGCCAATTTAAATAATTCTGCCAGTAAAAATTCCATGACATGCTATCAAACATTTTATGAGTCTAAATATATAGCACCAACTGTGTCTAATCATCTTTTTTTTTTAAATCCTACTGGGAGGAAATAAGCCATAAAGAATGTCTGACATGATCTGTTCCATGATTGCCCTCCATCTAGTGTGTAGGATTCCTGAGTCTTCCATTTCTTCTTCTAATTTTTCCATTGTTTAATTTATTTATTTGAAAATATCCTGCTAAGTGACTTCCAAGAGCAGCTTTGTTCAAGATTGGAAGAGGTCGGTGCTCTTTCCCAGGAAT
>NW_006198262.1:2898915-2903065 GCF_000334495.1 Tupaia belangeri chinensis
GCCATATTGACCAGTTGGCTGTGGTCTCAGGAAAATCAGCACGGGCCTTGAGAACATGGAGGCAGTCTGCAGTCTAGTTGACTTGTGCTCCAGTCCAGTTGCCAGATCCTTGACCTCGGGGTGTGGGGGGGGTAACTGCTGAATCTCACTTCCTTTATTTATAATGCAGGGAATCATAACTACAATTCACAGGGCTGCCTTGAGGGTTTAAAGAGGTCAGGACTTGGAGTTCCTAATGCAAAACTCGGCACATATAAGCAGCTTGTCCAACAGTGAGGCACAGTCTTTCCTAGAATAACATTAAAACTGAGCAGTCGTGGCCAGTAGGTGGTGTGGTGGTTAAGGTGTTGAACTTCTCACATGGTCGACTGCAGTTTGAGTCTCGGACCTGGCAGCTTGCTTTCTCACTCTCCCGTGACTCCCAACTCTGGTGAGCATGAATGTCCTGTAGCAAATTTAATAATAATTATAAATAAAATTTAGAAAATAATTTGTTAAAGCCAACAACAACAACAAAAATGCAATTAGTCACTTCTCAAAGATCATTTGCCAATAACCTCCCTAATCCCCCTTATTGATATATCTTTTCTTAGGGCCTGGTTACAGGAGAGGTCATTCTCTGTGCACATGAGCATTTTTCCCTTTCCCAAAAAAATCCTCTGTCTTCACAACCTTTCTTGCACATGCCCCGACACAAATTAGAAATGACAATGGCAATGATAACAGTGATAGCAACAACAAGATGATCTTTCCCCTGGAGAAGCCCTCCATTATCTGGTGGGGAAAAGGCCTGGTTGCATAATTTGCAGGGTCATGTTAAAAGGAGAATGTGGGGCCTCTCATTCACAAATTGTGAGTAATTTCAACATGGTTTTAGGAGGGGATTGCATGGGACCCTTCTGAGCACCAGGTCCTATGAGACTGTTCAGGATGCCTGTCCATGAAGCCATAGCTGAGAAGAGTGAGGATTTGTCAGTTACGTGGCCTGCTCATGTAGGCCATGTTGAGCTCCTTTGTTTATTTCAATCTTTTTAGAACCCCAAGGGGTAGGCATTTTTATTCATACCTGGTAGATAAGGAACAGTGAGGGCTTGGAATGTTGAGATGTTTCCCAAGAGGATATGTCTCCAAATCTGCTATCTACAGCTTATGCTTATCCAATTCTCTGTAGTACCCTAAATGGCTTTCCCAGGTTGCAGTAAAAAGAGGAGACTGCCAGCTTGCCCTTCATCCAGCCTTGCTCTGGGCCTGGATCTGCCATGGTTGTTAAGAGTGCAGTTAAGACCCAAGGATCAAATCCTATCCTTATTGCTTACTAGCCACATGTCATGGGACCAGTTATTTAACTACTCTGGGCCTCAATTTCCTCACCTGTAAAACAGAGAAAAGTCTATCTGATAAATTACTGAGAGGTCGAATGAGTTACCTAAGGAAAGCATTTAGAATTGTGCTAGGCATATTAGCATTTTTTACATTAGTGTTCATCATATTATATAACAGTAATAACTTGTGTGAATCTATGATGAAAAGCAGCTTCATTCCAGCAAATGGAGAGAGAGGGATGCCTGGGTCATTCTCACACAGGAGTAATGAGGTTGGGAGAGAGTGTTGCCATCATTTATTAATGTCTGCCAGGGTGCATGTGGAAGGCAAGGGTGCAACCTGGACATTGCTGACCTTCTAGACAAAATAAATACATTGATTGATTGGTTGATTGATCACCTCTCATGACTAGAACCAGCAAGGCCAAGCACTGCAGGAAGCACACTATAGCAGGCTTCGCTTAAGCTTCACAATGATCCAACCCCTAGAATACTAGCTATAGCCCAAAACCATTCTCTGGAATGCATTTGAAGGAAGATATTATAACCAAAACCAAAACAGAACAAAATACACAAAAAACAGTTACTATAAAACTGGTTCCCATTCTACACCAGCTTTGAATTTTCCAGGAAGGTTTTGGCATCACCTCAAGCCATCTTGTCTGATGCAATGGCTGCTGGTCACAGGACTTTTGAGTATGTGAATTGGGTCTGGCCAAGACTGACACATGCCTGGCTTCAAAGACTTCATTTAAAAAAATCATATCAAATATTGCAATAATTTTTATATGATTGTACGTTCAAGTGATATTTGGTATATGTGTGTTAAATAAATTATATGATTATAGGTTCAGCCATGGTAGTTCAGGTAATAAGGGTGCTGCTGGTGATGCTCATGAGAATGCTATGAGTTTGATTTCAGGCTGCATACACACGCCAGGCATGTCCATAGATGAGTTGGTAATTCTGGCTGGCTAACAGGGCTGGGGCGGTATTTCAGTGTGAAGATCTGTTGAGAAAGCCTCACTTTCTCACTTTCTCTCTTCAAGAGGTGCATTCATTGAAATAAGTAAGCTTTAAAAAATCAACTACATTGACATAAATAACCTCACATTTTTCTTTTACTTTTGTGGAAAATGATACTTATGACTTACATTGTGCTTCTTATACCATGCTGCTTTGGGGTGGGTACTCACCCATCATTCCAGGCAGATGGCAGGTAATTCCCAGGAGGTACATGCAGCTCTACTCTAGGGGACTCCTTGTTGCAAGGTGGGCAGACCAACCCACGCAGGTCCTCTATTTGGAGTGAGCTCAAACTCCATATATGGCCAAGGCTCCTTCCTTCACCTTTTTCTGGTATTTTCTAAACTGTCGCCTACTCTGGGAGGGTTCTCTGGACCACCCTGTATAAAGTGGCCAGCCTGCTCCATCTGGTACCTCCAAGGTCCTTCTTCTGCCATTTTCCATGGCTAGCATCACTATGGAGTGTACTTTGTATTTCACTCATTTCTAAACTCATGAGAAAAGGCATTTGTGTGTACTGTGTTTACTGCTACTTCATCAGCACCTAGAACAGGGCCTGTTTTGTTGTCAATAAATGATTAGGTGAACAAAGAAAGGAGGTCACTCAGTGGTTGGTAGATGCTGAGATGTTCTTCCATTCTCTCCAGGACTATTGATGGCCAGCCTGAGGACCACTGCCCCTGAGAGCTATATCCTTTGTCCACATGCACATGTGTTCTATAAGACACTACTCACCTTTGTCCCCACGCAATGAATTCAAGCTGGGTATGTTTCTTCCTCAAATCTTACAGAACAAGGAACAATTTAAATGATACACCCTCAGTCCTAAAGCTGTGACTCAGATCATTTGGGATGCCATAATAACAGTCATAGACTGGGTGGCTTATAAACAGCAGAAAATTATTTCTTACAGTCCCAGAGGCTGGCAATCCAAGATCTAGGCACTAGTAGATTTCATGTCTGATGAGGACCAACTTACTAGTTCATAGAAGGTGCCTTTTCACTGTACCTTATATAGTGGAAAGGATAAGGCATCTCTTTGGAGTTCTTGTTATAAGGACACTAATACTATTAATAAGGAATCTACCCTCATGACCTAATCATCTTCCAAATTTTCTACTTATTAATACCATCACCTTGGGGGGCGGGGTTAGCCTTTCAACATATGAATTCAGACCATGGCACCTGTGGCGCTCCAGGCCTCTATTTCTAGAGAGCCCATGATATGGGCCTCTGTAACCCAAAGCAAAAAAATCTTCTAGCCACCCCAAAAGATTGGGATTATCACAGACCTAGGTTCAGTTACATTCCCATTGCATGAGATGGACATGTTTTCATAGGCTACGAGTTCTGTGGCAGTAAAATTGACTGTTGATTTTCTCTTTATGGTCCCACAAACTAGTGCAAAATATGGCTCACACTGAGAGAGGGTCTTTGGAGATGGGAGATGTTTTGAGATAAACTATGACCCCCTAACATAAATTCAAGCCTTAGCCCCCAAGCTGAATGTGACATTCTTGGGAAGTAGGATTTTTTCAAAGGTAATCAAGTTAAGGTGAAGTCATCACAGTGGGCCCCTAATCTGGTGATGGGTCCACAATCTAGAGAACGTAGAGATTGCTAGCCAACCACTAGAAGCTAGGGGAGAGGCCTGGGATAGATTTGCGCTCACAGTCCTCAAAGGGATTCAATCTTGTCAACACCTTGATCTTGATTTTTTGGTCTCCAGAACTGTGATATAATACAGTTTTCTTGAAATACAGAATACAGGAAGAAGAAGGAAGGGAGGAAAAGAGGGAAAG
>NW_006198262.1:2903353-2933182 GCF_000334495.1 Tupaia belangeri chinensis
AGGAGGGAAGGAAAAGTGGGAAAGAAGGAAGAAAAGAAAGAAGGAAGGGTGTTTGCTAGATAATAATCAGTTTCCCTCCCATAAAAGCTGAACTTTAAGTATCTATGTGATGGCTAGTTGTACCTATTAATTTCAGTCACTGATTCTTGTAGTTTAGACTAAGAATGCACTCAAAATGCATGTGCATGCATGTTACACATGTGCATGCATTGCTGCATGTGTATGCGCACACATGTATAAATGTGTACATGTATATGTTGTGGTTCAAGCAATTTCTTTTAAAGTTGAAGTTGTCGACCTGCTTGTGCTCAGGGGATAGGGTATGTATTAGTTTAACCAAGTCTAAAGCTGCTGAGTGCGAGATATTGTGAGTTTTTGAAATGAGGCATCGTCCTCCCACTCTTGATCCAAAGAGCTCTCACCTGGGGCGAGGTGAGCTTCTCATAAAGAGCTAATGTTGTGAAAGAGCTGGTGTCAAGGTAATTTGTCGTAATAAGCCTTTTCCACCTGCAATCTCACTCAGCAGAGGTTTAAAATATGGCAGAATCTCATTTAAGGCAGAAGAATGATAACAGACCCAGAGCTCAAGAAAACCAGCTACTTTCGCACAAAATCGGTCTTCATCAGAACCAACCCATTAAAAAAAAGTGTGTCTGGTTCTATGCGGGACATTTGCATATTTAAAAAGTTTTTAGCAGAGAAAAATCTTGAGGTGTCAGAACAGGAAAACTCAATATAGCTCCCATCCCCTTCAAAATGAGAGGTGTCATTTATAATGAGGGAGAAAAAGGATGCCTTTAATCCCCTCGCCGCTCTCCTTCCCCCTCCCATAAATTGGGAACCCTCCTTACAAAGGGCAGGAGAGAAAGGAAAATGTAAATTAGCTAGGGATGTTGGAGTGGAGCTTATTAGTCTTTTCAAATCCAACAGCCAGTTGTCTTCTGAACCTGAGCTTGTGTGGGCAGGCAATGAATTGGACATTGATTCCATAGGCAGCAGCAGCTCCTGACCTCAGCAGGATTTCCAGGGAGCATTGGTTGCTCTGCTGAGCTAGCCCAGCACTAGGCTCTGTCCTTTCAAATCAGCAGCAAAACTGCAGGGCCAGCTGAGCCTCTCCCAAACATAGGATGGTAAGATAGCAGGGGGCTCCCTGGTATAGGGACTCTTTATGACTTTTGCAGCAGGTGCCAAGCTAGGAGCTGAAGTCCACACAGAACTGACCTCATGCGTCTGTCCAGGCAGGGCTGCTGGAGTCAGCAGGTCAGACCTGCAGTGGGGAGCAGCTTGCTGTGCCTCAGTTTAATGCTACCCCTGCTCCTCCTGCAGTCGTCTGGCTTCGAATGTCTGCTGCATTATTACTACCCACCAAAGTGGCCTCCAGAGAGTTGCTCCTTTCGAAAGAAATACTCAGTTAATTTTAAGCCACCATTCACTCACGAAACTTTCCCTTGCATGGGGGTGGGACATTGTTACAGGCAGAATTTGAAGGTGGCCTTTGAGATTCCTGGTCCCCCAGATGGCATGCCGTGTATAATCCCCTCCCTGTGAGTGGGTGCGAGTCTGACCTAATCAGTTGAGCCTTTGTTTTTGTTCTTTTTGTGTTTGTCTGTTTGTTTCTTGAAAGTTTATTTCTTCTGAGAGAGAGAGAGAATCAGAGAGAGAGAGTATCAGCAACCTAACAGGGTCTTGGCACCACAATCTGTCCCCAGCCTTAGCTGGATCTGTATCATGAACACATTTGTGCCTGGTGTACTCAGGGAGGTCTCCAAATGTGAGCCAGGCACTCTCCTGTGTGGATAAGCCTTGCAAAGTGTTGTGGTTTTACTGCTGTGCCACCCTCCGGCCCAAGGTAAGTCCTTCAAAAGAGGTAGTAGGGATCAAAGACAGAAGAAATCAGCAATCCAAAGTCACAGAGATGGTTTCCCATTAGCCTGGACAGACCAACCTGCCATGCCATGAGGGCCACGTGACCAGGAACTGAGGAAGATTTTTTTAGAAGAAAGTGGCCCCCAGCTCTAAGTCAGCAAGAAAACAGAGATCTTTGCCCCACATTGCAAGGAACTAAATTCTGTCAGCAACTTGGATTAGAAACCCAAATTTCAAAAGGGAGAGCCCAGGTGACACCTTGACTACAGCCTCGTGAAGCCTAAGGGGAGAACCCAGCTTAGCCATGCCAGACTCCTGGCCTATGGGGTCTGGGATATAATAAATGCTGTTTCAAGTCACTAAGAGTGTGATCATTTGTTTAATGGTAGAGATAGCTAATATAGACTTTCCATGGGAAATGGGACAAGCTAGCCAAATAGGGAGGATGTGAACCGTAAGTCCTTGCCACTCTGCAGTGCTACCCATCTTTGCTGAGTGTGTCACCATTTAGGGAGGAGACTCCTCACTCATGCTTTTTTATATAAGCTTGGGACTTCCTGTTTTAATTGTCCAGCTGTGGTTTGTTTCCATAGACAATTGTGAACAAGTAGAGGGCAGTGGCTGAGTTTTTCCCAGCCTAACACCCAGCCCAGTATCCAGCAGCTTGGCAACTGTCAAGATTGGATGAATTCATTTGTTCACCAACATCTTCGTGGGCAATACAGAGACCAGACAGTCACCTCCCAAACAGCCACTGCACACTCCCCGTTTTGTAGCATCCCAAGTGTGGGTGAAATGATTCCACCTCCCAGCTCAGGGCTCAGGAGTAGACTCTGTTACCACTCATCTTGCCACAGAGATAAGCTCCCAAATGGACAAATGAAGAGAGAGTTTGATCAGCACACAAGATTACACTGGCCCCAGGGTCTGCTTAATCAGCCCCAGGATGTCATGAGGCATTCCATTACTTGACATTTGGAGAGAAACATCTACTTGTACTATGGACTGTTTGATGTACAAAGACTCCCGCAGGAAACTTCAGATAGAGGGAAGCCAGCCTTTTCATGGAGAAGGGGAGAGTCATGAAAGAAATCACAGAGAAGTGGAGTGGATCTTTGATCAAGTCATACCCGTAATTCATTTCCTTCTGAATGCTCGTTATGATTATAAAATCTGAATTAGATTTATTCCTTGAAACCCAGAGCACCCCAAATAAACCATGTGAGAAGGACAGGTACTTATTCCCTTTCATAGATGAACATGAAGTTTTCAGATTTTTAACCAAATAGTCTTAGAAATGATCAGAAATAGAAATCATCACAGGTGTAAAAATGAAGTAGAATTTGTTTCTAATAGGTGGTAGGCAGAGTTATAAGGTTGTCCCCACAACTGCTACCCCCCTGCAATAAATCTGATCTTGAATGTACATCCCTTCCCTTCAACTGTGGGTAAAATAATGGGATATCACTCCTACCGTTAAGTGGCTTTATATGAGAAAGATGAAGGATTTTTTTAATTCAGAGAATTATATTTCAAGATAAAGCATAACTTCCACCAAGACCAGATTCCAAAGGGAGGGGAAAAAGTGTTTTGTCTCGTTCCACCCTTCATAGGGCACAGCTCTGGAAACATCTCTGAAATCTTCTGTATTGTTCTCAAAAGCTGTAGTCGGTTATTGAAAATACTTCTTCATTTTTAGCTGATGTGAGGTTTGTTAGGAAATCTTTTTAATAACTTATTAAATGTCTTCGGAGGTAAACTCTCAGACTCTCTCAGAGTCTCCTGGATAGATCTCATCATTTGATCTTCCTGAACTCTTGAAATTCGTTCTGGTTCTGGCTTGCTGTTGTCACTGACAACCTCTCAGTGATACCAGTCGCCTTGCCCTTTTCCTGACACTGTTCCCTGATGCAGTCAGCTAGAGTGAGGGGTGAGGGGTTCATTAATCTTCAGGATAGGCTTTCATGGGTTCCCAAGCTGTGTCAGGTGACCCCACAGGCTGGGCGTTACCACTGTTAAGGTGAAAGAATTTTGAAGATACAATGAATGTTCAAACTAGCTAACTTTGAGTTAATCTAAGGGAGTTTGCCCCGTGGGCCTGGCTTAATTAGGGGAACTTCTTAGAAGAAAGACTCTTCTACTGCGTGGGGAGAAAGCATACTGCCATGCTATGGAGAAGAGACCTTGCAGGGATCATGGCTGGCCTCTAGATGCTGAGGACCTCAGTCCTAAAATTGCAAGGAAAGGAACTGTATCAATAAGTGAACTTGCAAAGGACCCAGAGCCTTCAATGAGACAACCTTGGCCATTGTTTCAGCCTAGTGAAGCCCCAAACAGAAGCCCAATCTAAGTTGTAACTAGATTCCCAAACCACAGAAACTGTAAGAGAGTACATTTATGTTGTTGTAAGCCTCTGAGTTTATGGTAGTTTGTTACATAGCAATAGAAAAAAAAATATACATAATAATTCACCATTTGCTGGAGTAGTTAAAAGTTAAAATTAGAGGCCAGCTGATAGTGTGGATGTTAAGGTGACTGGAACCCACATCGCTGACTGTGCAGCTTGAGTCTCGTACTTGGTGGCTTAAAAAAACATGCTGGCACATGTGCATGTGTGCCCCAAATCCTAAGAGGAGAACGGAGAAGAAGGATTTGTTTTCAAATTACCCTGAAAGGTGATTTCTCACTTTCCCTCTCGCTCTCTTTGTTTATCTTTCTCTAGGGGAACACATGTGCCCCATAGCAAGAACTAAAAAAAAAAAAAGAAAAAATAAAGTTAAAGATTAAAATATTGGGCCAGTCCATGGTGTCATAGTAAAGGTCATAGTTAAGGTGCTGGATCCTACATGGCCTACTGTGCAGCCGAATCCTGGACCTGGTGGCTTGAGAGACATACCAGGTGCGAGTGCAAGCATGCATGTCCAAAATCCAGACAGGAGGAAAAAACAGAGAAGAGATTGTGGCATGACCATTCTCCAGGGAGGGGCCATCCTCACTTTCTCTCTCCTCTCTGTCTCTCTTTGGCAAGCACACATGCCATCTGGCAGAGTTTTTTAGAAATTTTGTACTTACATAATTAATATCTATCTTTCTGTATACCTATCTATCTATTACCTATGTATTTATCTGTCATCTAGATTCATCCAGGATAATCTCCCTTTTGATAAACTAAACCAGACCGATGAGAGACCTTAATTGCTTCTGTGAAATACTTTCACCTTTTCCATCTAACCTGGGAGATCATTCCCACCACATATACATTTATATTCATGTATGTTGAGTGCTTTCCCCGCACACAGTAGCTCATCAGTGTTCACGATAGCCTCATGAGCTAGAAGTTGTTCCCCTTGTTTTACAGATGAGGCCACTGGCGTTCTAGGTTAGGTGAGTTGTGCAGTGGTGGCAAAGTCAGATTTCACATCTATGACCTTTAACTCATTCCTCTACAAAGAGGAAAGATTTATTGTAATTATTAAGTGTGGTTTTATGTATGAAGAGCCCATAATGTAACAAGTTACAGTTCTTATTTTTTTCATTAATATTGATATTATTGTTATTTCCATTAGTATTACCCAAGAGTCAGAACGTAATCACTTCATTGAGAGGAGCAGAGGAAAAGAGAAAATGATATCAATGCAAATGAAGGAATCTGAATTAGACCCAAATTTCCCACCCCTTTCTATTTCCTGCTCCCTGAAACTCCTCCAAAATCATACACATCATCATGGGACTCAAGTGACTATAGCTCAGTAAGTCTAAACCACCAGTTATGTCTAATTAGCTAGTCTTAATTGACATGAAGATAAATAACTTTTCGAATTATTTTTCCCTGTGAAATTGAGAATTGTTGGAGGGCAACCATCTCTAATTTAAATCAATGAATTAAAACAAATGTGATTTAGTGGTTGCTGAAAGGAGAGGAAAAATTTAATGTGCTAATCAACTCATTCATGTTGATAGTTGGGGGGAAATTCTAAAACACATTAATCAACTGTGGATAAAACAGTTCAGAGATGGTATCATCTTGTCAGGAGCATAAATACATAGTAATGTTTTAAGAACATGCAGCTCTGGACTTTTTGATCCTCTACAAGTAAGGCTCCCTCATTGCTGCCACTTCATTTTCTTACACTTAAAATTTGAAAAGGTTCATTTTCGAACACGGCGTCCACTGTTTATGGAGATAATGAGTATGACTTGACATTTATTTTTGCTGTCTGTTTCTCATTCATCCCACCTCTTTTCTTATTTCAGGGTTCTGTTCACATCCAAATCTGAAGTTTTAAAATGTATCAAAGTAATTTTTTTTTCTAAATCTGATTGTGCAGTGATAAGAAATATCACAGGTTTCAACATGAGATAAGAACAGGTGGAAAGGATGCTTACTTCTTGCATATTCTGCAAATTGGAATTGCCCAAAGCAGACACTAGAGGCAAAAGCATAGCACCAGAGGCAAGGACAGCATAGTCTGACTCTGCAGTTGTAGAAGTAGTCTCAAGATACTGAACATGGCTTTTCTTTGTTTTCTTCTTCTATACTGGTTTTTTAAAAAGTTCTACTTTATATTTATCATTCATATTTTATTTAAGCTGTGTAAAATGAGAGAATATCAAGTTAGTTACACTTCTTTTTATTGAAAGTGACAAAACTTTTCAGTCTTAAGCAAAGATGGGAAATCATTGGCTCATGCAACTAAAAATCTTGAGATGTATTCAGTTTAAGGGAGAATTATAACCAAGATGCAAACAAAGCTATTAGAGCTTTTTTTTCTCATTAATTTTATTTATTCTATTCTAATTTGGACTTTTGCCTTCTATTTTAATTATTGTTACTATGGACAAAAATTTAGCATAATATTTTGCATACTTTCTGACAACCATAATGGCACACTTATTAGCAGATGCTGTTGTGAATATTATTTGATCCATTTTATAGATGAAAGAAACATTAAGCATATTGCCCAACGTTTACAAGTGTCAGTTTCAGGCAGTTTATTCCTGATACACTTCCACTCACTTCTCTCTGTGCATAGAAAGTTGTGTGTGGTTTTTGTTTTGTTTTGTTTTGTTTTGTTTTGTTTTTTTATCTTAGCTCTCCTTTCACTCTTTCAGTTTAAGCCAGGCAGCACCAGATTTTTGGTCGTAGGATGGATGAGCCAGCTCTGGCCTCACAACTTCTCATATTAAGTTGACTGAGGACACAAGAGTCTTTTCTGTTGAAAAAAATGTTATTTCCCTAAGTCTCCTGGCCTGGGAGATAGACACTTGAGTGTGGTAGTCGAAGTCTTAAGTTCCAAGTGACCTCCTGAGTCCATATCCCAGGTCTGTGATCTGGGGAAAGTCTCTGAGCTTCATCTATAAAAAAAGGATGTACTTACTGCACAGGGTTCACTTGGGGCTTAGATAGGCTTTGTAGAAAAAGTGCACAGGGCAGTGTGTATGGCATGTAGTGAGACCCTAGTGGATACTCCCTCTGTTATCATACCCCTGACGTGAATCAGTCACAGGACCTGTGGAATAATCTGGAATGATTGCGTAGGCTGGCCTCTTGTGCCATGGCAGACACCCTGAACACATACACACACACACACACACACACACACACACAAACACAGAGAGAGAGAGAGAGAGAGAGAGAGAGAGAGAGAGAGAAGACTCCTATATTCAATTACATTATTCTGAAGGGAGCAATTAATCTTAGAATATGAGTGGAATATTTTGTGACATGGGGTGCAGGTGAGGGGATCTCATTTCTCCTGTTTTTTGAATGCTCTGGATTAGTTCAGACTGCAGCAGTGTGTCAGCTCAATTTGCTCTGGAATTTTGCTGCTTTCAGTGGTTTGGTTGGTATTGCTTCCTCTCTTTCTCATGGTAGATGAGGAAGCAGAGTTGTAATCATATGTGTGTAAGAACTGTCTGAAGGGTGTTTAAGGGTCACGCTCACCACCTTGTTACCCAGTTACAAACACAGCTTTATGCTCCAACCTCTCCCAGCTCAAAAGCTTCAACCGAGTCTGACTTCTAAGGAGCCAGCTTCCATTTTTGGGGAAATCTATTTAGAATAAGAACTTCTGCCCACTAATTCTGTACTGGGAGTTTAGGAGTTGAAACAGCTTCCCTAAACATGAGGCTGACAGTCACTCCCTGTACCTACTGCAGTGTCTACCTTGGTCCTCCCAAAGCTGAGTGTGGAGGTGACTTATGGGGATATGATCTTCATGACCACAGGGAAAGCCAGGAAGGAAGGAAGGAAGGAAATGGGGCATGGGCTCTGATCCTTGAAACTAGCAGCTCTTGGCAAAAAGTTATGTAACATCCCGATCCTTAGTTTTCTCATCTGTGAAAGAGGGAAATAACTCCTGTCTCATTGAATTAATGCAACTACTGATCAAGGTAATGTATACAATGGCATGATGAAGAGTCCTAGTATATATACATATATACATATATATGTGTGTGTGTGTGTGTATATATATATAATATATATATTTTTAGAGGTTTTGCTATAGATCATGTGCACTCACTGGAGAGGCTGAGAGATGGAGAGAAAGCAAGAAATCACTCCCCAAGAGGAATGGCCACACCACAATCCCTTCTCCTTCATTCTCCTCTTAGGAATTTGAGGCCACATGCATACATGACTGGTGTGAGTTTTAAGCTGGTGGGTCCAGGTCTCGATCCACTGTTGACTATTTGGAGTCCAGCAACTTAACTATTATGCCATCTGCTGGTTCCCCAGTATATTTTAAAAATGTAGGCTTTGGTCATGTCTCTGGATGTGAATTATCTTTAATTTTAACACTCTTGAATATTCCTAATATTAATAATATAGGATTACTCTTGATACATCTATTTATTCATTCATTCATTCATCCATTAAAAACAACAAAGTAACTATGTCTTCCTCTATTCAAATTCTCCAACCATAGAGAACTAGTGAATTGCTTTTTGTTCTGGCCTTTCCTTTGGGTTTTGAAATTTATTCATGCATTTCTTTCATGAGAAAAAGAGAGAAAGACAGGCCCCTCCCAACAGGATCCACCTTGTCTCAGCCACCTGGATCATGGGTATGGTACATGTGTGTGCACCTGGTGTGCTCAGAAAGGTCCTGTCACATAACCTAGGACTTTTCACATGTGGTTCCTATTACATTATTGCTGTTTCAACACCTGGTCCTTGTTCTGGGCTTTATTTTCAAATGATCTTTAAAATCTATTCCCAACAAGCTTTCTAAGTATGAGAAAAGGAATGTTAATAAAATCCTTCAAATTAGACCAAATTGCAAAAGAAGAACCTTTCTCAGGTTTGTCAAATGTTACTATGACATCATGGTCCCTGGCATACTCAAGAGTCACCAGTCCAACAAATGATGCATGGTCATTCAGTCTCCACAGACAGACTTCTTCATTGTTCTTCTGTTACTCCCAGCCCCATGGATCCATCTTCCACTAGCAAGACAATCCTAGAGAAAACCTTTGCTTTGCCCAACATGGAAGGTTTCACTCTTAGCTGGTTTTTAGCTAATTAAGTAATTAATTTATTATTATTATTATTAATTTGATCAGAGAGAGACAGAGTGAGGAAAAGTGAGAAAGCACAGCTCCAGGGCCAGGATTCAAGCTGCAGTTGACCATGTGGGAATCCAGCGTATTTATCACCGCACCATCTCCCAGCTCCTCCTAGCTGGTTTTAAAGCGAATCACAAAGCATTTGTGGGGGCTTGAGCAAACAAACAAACAAAAAAAGGAGACAGTCAAGATTACATCTAAGGGTCCTTAGTGTAACTGAGGCCAGGCAGTAGAACTGCCAGGTATTCCATTGCTGGTGGCTGGACCAAGCTTCCCTTTTTCTTCCACCTCCTCCTTTTCTTTCTAGCATATAGGTTGGATTTGAGGATCAAATTAGATAATATAAGTGGAAGATCTCTATAAACTACAGGCTCTATATTGTTTCAACCCCATTATCAACATTGTATTTGAGTGATCAGTGAGCAACAAATTCTATCTTCCAGCTACAATCAAATCCAGAAAAAAGCAGCTGCAATCTTGTTTCCCCAACTTTGCTTTCCCTGATAGGTGCTCTATTTTCCAATATTTATATTTTTATTAGAAGATAAAAGCTCCACCCAGAACCTCATGTCAACACTTTGAAAATATCTTCAGCATACCTGTGCCTTAGAAGCAAGGTCTGTGTGTTTGTTTCCTGGTGAACCAGTTGGTGGAGTAATGCAAAGGTGGTGTAAATTTGCAGCTCATTAAACCAGCCACATAAAACATTATGAGACCGACATCTCCCAGAGGAGTCTAGAGAGAAAGAATAAGGAAGCTACAGCCCAGACCAGAAGCCTAATCTCGAGCCAACAGCACAAAGCACACACAGAAGGTGCTGATGAAGAGCTGCGGTATGGCACTGTGTTAGAGTAAATTCCGTAATTGTTAATCAAGCAGGCATTATCATTCCTGATGATATTCTATTCACCATCTAAGTATCCAGAGATGTTCACCTGTGTTCTCGCTATTACATATTTTGCAGCACAATGCGCTGTGAGATTACAGTTCAGAGTAACGATCGTGCATTTTTATTCTTTCCTGGCTGTATATGTTACCAAGAAACATGGGGCCTTAACAAGCCTTTTCAGATGTAAAATAATGTAGAAGGAAACTGTGCTCATTGTGGGTTTCACAGAGATTGATGGCAATTAGGAAGCCCTATGGCCCTGATTAATGCATGTTTATAAACACAGGCGAAGTGTCTGCCTCCCGCAGTAAGATGCAGGAAGCAGGGCATAGTTCTGACGAAACTGCCTTGACACAATATCAAAGCCAGTTTTCTGAGAGAAGGCTGGCTCCCCTCAGGCTCAGGGATGTTTACGGAAGGGGCCGCTGGATCAGCAGTAGGAAAACAGAGACAGACATGACCCTCTATTCTATCTATTGCCTGGACTTGCAGTGGTTGCATGCTGACTCAGATGTCTGAAGTTTCACCCAAGGTACAACTTTACTGATGGCAAGAAAGAAACGTCTTAAAGGCATGATAGTGAAGACTACTGAGGATCTGAAGAGGATCCCTCCTAACTTTCTGTGCTTTGGAAAATCTTATTAACAATGTTTGTTCATTGAGGAAATATGTCAGAATTCTACCAGAGAAACAGAACCACTAGGAGAACCACACCTGCATATTTCATGTATCTCTCTATCTCTAAGTCTATATCCATATTTCTTACAGAGAGCTATGTATATATTCATGTTTACATGATATAGAGATAGAGGGATAGATAAACATATCTCTATATATCTGAAAGACCATGATATAGGTATAGAGAGGTGTCTATAATCTCTCTATTTATATCCATATGTATACAAATATCCATATTAATATATTTCTGTATACATATATATTTATACTATACTTCTGTGTCTCTGTCTCTCTCCCTATATATTTATAGCTATATGGAGATACCAATATACAGATTCTATCTCTATATCTAGACCTAGATATATGTAGCTAGAGAGAGAGAGAGAGAGAGATATGGATATACATGTTACATATCTGTTATATAGATACACATATGTGAAGATATTTATTGCAAGGGATGACTTTATATGACTGTGGAGCTGGCCAGACAGAAATTGGTAGGACAGACTGGAAACTCCTGGGCAGAGCTGACACTTCAGTCCGTAGTCAAAGTTTCTCCTTCCTCAGGGAAACCCAGATTTGTTCTTAAGGCAGGATGTCTTTCTGAACTGCCATACAACTCTAGAAAGGAGATGACACTTTTCATTGCGGCTTTCCTGATGAGGTAATGCAGGTGCAATGGTTTCTTTATGTTCTTTAACTAGCTTGTGGCAGAGCCAGGATCTGAGTCCAGAAATCCTGGTATCTGAGAGGCTTTTTTTGTTTCTAAATTTTCTTTTTCTTTCTTTGCTTCTTTCTTCTTTCTTTCTTTCTTTCTTTCTTTCTTTCTTTCTTTCTTTCTTTCTTTCTTTCTTTCTTTCTTTCTTTCTTTCTTTCTTTCTTTCTTTCTTCCTTCTCTCTTTCTTTCTTCCTTTCTTCTTTCTTGCTTCCTTTTTGCCTTTTTCTTCTTTCTTTTCTTTCTTTTTTCTTCTTTCTTTCTCTTTCTTTTCTTTCTTTCTTTCTTGAAATAGAGACAGAGAAAAAGGTAGAGAAAGACAAACACTATCAACAGGGTCTCATGCCAAAACCCTCATTGCCGGGATTTGGACAGGCACATGGCTGCTGTGTACAAGTTGACTGGAAAACTGAGCTGTAATCTTGCATATAGTTTCCAGCATTACAGAGCACTGTGATTCCACTGTGTCACTGCAACTGGCCCAGCACCTACCTGTGGTTATTTTTTGTTGTTGTTTGTTTGTTTGTTTTGTTTTGTTTTGTTTTTGTGTATGTGTGGGAGGGCCTGGATTAGAGATTTTTTGCCTTAAGGTATGTGTACTCACTGAAGAGACAGAGACAGTGAGAGAAAAGGTGAGAAATCTCCCCCCCCCCACACACACACACACAGGGGATGGCCATGTAGCAATCCCTTCTCCTCCATTCTTCTCCTGGGATTTTGGGCATGCATGTACACATATCCAGTGTAATTTTTAAGCCACTGGGTCCAAGACTCAAACCATGGTTGGCCATGTGGGAGCCAGTGATGTAACCACTATGCAATCCTTCTGACCCCATACCTGAGTTTTTAATCACTCTTTTATAAGACTTGCCAACCATCTTTTGATTTTGAATCAATTCTAAATTATTCTTTCAAGGCAGATGAGTCAGCACCAATGATGTCCATGACTACCCACAAAATTTGAAGCAAGTTATTTCACCTCTCTGAGCCTCAGCTTCACTTTATATAAAATGGAGGTGCAGTCTTCAGTAGAGGCAGTCCCTAGTTTGATAGATTGTTAGAATGTTTAGAAGGTATAAAGT
This sequence comes from Tupaia belangeri chinensis, assembly GCF_000334495.1. Taxonomy (NCBI): domain Eukaryota; kingdom Metazoa; phylum Chordata; class Mammalia; order Scandentia; family Tupaiidae; genus Tupaia; species Tupaia belangeri. The sequence continues at coordinate 2,916,152 of NW_006198262.1, forward strand.
GTATGGATGTTTCTATAAACTGTGAGTACTGTGCAAATGGGAGGAATTCTTTTCCTTTAATTTCTCATATGCATAATTTTACTAGCTGCTATATCTGTGTTCAGTTTTGCTTAATGAATTGCCCTGTGTAATAGGCAGGAATAGTTCCACAGCATGTGAGGTGCAATTGTAGAAAATGAAATATCTAAAATGCATTTATTTCCAACCCATTTCCCATCAACATTGGAGAAATGTCCACTACCATAATCTTTTTGTTATTTGCTCTTTTTCCCTTTCTGATGTCTCCTAGAACCAGAAGTCCCCAGGGTAGAGCCTAGTCTCTGTTCATGAGAGACATCAACCTGTTATACCTTGTCTAGGCTCCAAGCCTGATTGCTAGGTATCTTTTCTGCCCATGCTTAGCCACCAAGCATCTTACTGAGGCTCCCAGGGGGCTCTGTTTAAAGCACAGCCCTCTCCAGACACCCATTGTGAGGGTCCTGTGCCCAGCATATCCCACAATACAGCTTGGACCAGTCTCTTCCTTCCTCTCACCACAGACTCTAACACCTTCTCTTCTAGGATAGTGCAACCCTGATAGGCTTCCTCTTTCAAAACAGCTCATGCCATCCTCAGATATTGTCCTTTATGGTACTGTCACCCCAGGGACAAAGGAGCCTGGAACTTTAGAAAGAAAAGGCTGTTGTCTTTTTGGTGAGAAGGTAGAAGAAGCTGCTTTCTCTTTCTCCTCCTCCTCATTCTCTTTATTTCCTCTCCCCCTGCTCCTCCTCTTCCTTCTTTTTTCTCCTTCTTATTTTTTTCCCTCCCTTTCCACTTCTTTCTCTATTTCTTTCTGTTTTTATTGCTTAGTCCAAAGCTGTGCATCTTGCCCTGTTTTATCTATTGCATATGGAACAGGCAGGGGCTGCAGTTCCCCCTCCCATGCCTCTCTCACCCACATCACTTTGGGTAGAACCTGAAAGTGAAGATGAAGCCCATTTGCAGAGTTCGCCAAGGAAGCTAGTTGCTATGGAAACTCCAGCTTGGTACCATATGCAAATACCTGTCTCCCTTGAAACCTGCCTGACAGTGATGCTGAGCAGAAAATATAGAACATGGTAAAATGGGTTTTTAACTTTTATGTAGGGACTGTAAGAGCTGTGCTTGCTAATTAATTATGCACAAGCACTCAGAGAGGCAACCTGGTAGAAATGTCTGCAGGTAATGGCCTTTTGACAAATACTCTTAAACTCTTAATTTTTTAAAGGGATTTTTTTTTTTTCAGTAAATAGAATAAGTAAAGAAGAGTCAGTTCATTTAGAGCAGGCTTCTCGGGACACCTATTAGCCCTGTTTTCAGTGACAGTGTTTCTCTTCTCCTCATTAGTCTGACGTGAACTCGACCCTGAGAGGCTGGGCACTGGAGGTCATTTGTCCTGTCATGTGTGCTTGAGCACCATCCCACTGGGGGACTTCTCAAATAAATGCAGAGCAGGGGAGGAGCTCCCCCCCATATTAACATATAAGCTGCTCTTGGAGTCTGCCATCTGAGCTCGCACAGGCAAGCCTGGATGTAGATCCGAATTCCAGTGGCCAGAAGGAGAGTCAACAGAGCTCAGAGAGAGGGTGCCAAGGAGTCTGGGATGTCCAGGGTTCAGTTAGGTCTTGAGCAACCCGAAGGCTTTCTGGGAGATAGAAGGAACACCCTGGTGTGGCAGAGTTCTTGGCAGAAGTCTACTAAAGTTTATCACCTCCGTGAAAGGAAGAGACCAGTCATGGGGGATGGTGAAAGGCTAGGGGAGAGGATGTGAAATTAGGCAGGACTAATGATGTAAAAAGAAGCATTTTCAGCCTCTTTTGGCACATTCCCACCAGTGTGAAACCTCCTCGTCTGTGGATGGAGGTAGCCTCTGCCATCGGGACCCTGAGTGGGTTCAGGCAGGAAGGAACCTTTTAGAAGCAAACTTGGCAGTATTAGCCACTTGAGCCCACCCTGTAGGATCTGAGTCCTTCACAGAGAAGGGGTGGGAAGTATTGGGAAGGCAGCAGGCATGAAGGTAGTGCAGCCCGAGAGACGTAGAAGCTGAGTGGAGTAGGAGTCAGACAGCAGGCAGTGAAACTGGCGGCAGAGCTCACCCTGAGAAGTGGCAGAAAATGATAAATTGTAGGTGCCCTGCCAGGGAGGGAATCTCCTTGGGGGCTGGAAAGCTGATCTCACAGCAAAGTCACATGGCTCTATTTGACCCATAGAATGACTCTCTGGAGTGGATTTCATGTCTCTGTTACAGATGAGGAAAGAAGCTCAGCGAGGTGCGAGGGACTCAACCTGGAATGCAGCAGATGGATCTGGCTATCATTTGCTCTGGATCTTTCCACTCAGTATCAGTATCATCTTTCCCTCATCTTTGTACCCAGTGTCTCCTTCCAACCCTGCTGTCTGCCATGGACCCTTAATTTTTTTAAAGGGTTTTTTTTTTTTTCAGTAAATAGAATAAGTAAAGAAGAGTCAGTTCATTTAGAGCAGGCTTCTCGGGACACCTATTAGCCCTGTTTTCAGTGACAGTGTTTCTCTTCTCCTCATTAGTCTGACGTGAACTCGACCCTGAGAGGCTGGGCACTGGAGGTCATTTGTCCTGTCATGTGTGCTTGAGCACCATCCCACTGGGGGACTTCTCAAATAAATGCAGAGCAGGGGAGGAGCTCCCCCCCATATTAACATATAAGCTGCTCTTGGAGTCTGCCATCTGAGCTCGCACAGGCAAGCCTGGATGTAGATCCGAATTCCAGTGGCCAGAAGGAGAGTCAACAGAGCTCAGAGAGAGGGTGCCAAGGAGTCTGGGATGTCCAGGGTTCAGTTAGGTCTTGAGCAACCCGAAGGCTTTCTGGGAGATAGAAGGAACACCCTGGTGTGGCAGAGTTCTTGGCAGAAGTCTACTAAAGTTTATCACCTCCGTGAAAGGAAGAGACCAGTCATGGGGGATGGTGAAAGGCTAGGGGAGAGGATGTGAAATTAGGCAGGACTAATGATGTAAAAAGAAGCATTTTCAGCCTCTTTTGGCACATTCCCACCAGTGTGAAACCTCCTCGTCTGTGGATGGAGGTAGCCTCTGCCATCGGGACCCTGAGTGGGTTCAGGCAGGAAGGAACCTTTTAGAAGCAAACTTGGCAGTATTAGCCACTTGAGCCCACCCTGTAGGATCTGAGTCCTTCACAGAGAAGGGGTGGGAAGTATTGGGAAGGCAGCAGGCATGAAGGTAGTGCAGCCCGAGAGACGTAGAAGCTGAGTGGAGTAGGAGTCAGACAGCAGGCAGTGAAACTGGCGGCAGAGCTCACCCTGAGAAGTGGCAGAAAATGATAAATTGTAGGTGCCCTGCCAGGGAGGGAATCTCCTTGGGGGCTGGAAAGCTGATCTCACAGCAAAGTCACATGGCTCTATTTGACCCATAGAATGACTCTCTGGAGTGGATTTCATGTCTCTGTTACAGATGAGGAAAGAAGCTCAGCGAGGTGCGAGGGACTCAACCTGGAATGCAGCAGATGGATCTGGCTATCATTTGCTCTGGATCTTTCCACTCAGTATCAGTATCATCTTTCCCTCATCTTTGTACCCAGTGTCTCCTTCCAACCCTGCTGTCTGCCATGGACCTGGGGGTGCATCAGCTCACACTTTACCTTCCTCTGGGACTGGAGTGTGGTGAATAGTACGCCTGCTGGACTGGAAGGAGGTGCAGGCACTGAGGTTAGAGTAGACTGAGCCAGTGGTGAAGGGCAAGTCTCTCCCCTTGAATTCCCTGGAGAAGAACACAGGTGAACTTGTATCTGGGAAATGAGGAGTTGCAGCCCTCTGGAAACCAGTTAGCAAGATAGAGGGGCAGGACAATGATGGGTCTCTAACTGCACCTGCCTCTGAACTGTTTCCTAAGCCTCCCTGAGGTTTCTGTATCAGAGTGTGCAGTGGGAGAGTTGGGTGATGTTGTGTGTTGAATTGTGCCCTCTCAAAGTTCCTGTGTTGAAGTCTTAGCTTCCAGTACTTCCAAAGGTGAACTTACTCAGAAATAAGATCCATGTGGATGTAATTAGTTAAGATAAGGTCATATTGGATCACAGTGCACCCCACATCAATATGACTGGTATCCTTATAGAAAGGAGAATTGCAGACCCAGAGGAGTAAATAGAAGGCAGTGTGAAGGTGAAAGTACAGGTTGGAGTAATGCATCTACAAATCAAGAGCGGCCAATGCTTGCCAGCATTCACCAGCAGGTGGAAAGGAAGCCTGGAATGGATTTTCCCTCAGTGCCTTAGTAGCAACCAACTGCTGGGAACCAGCAGTTAGTGTAATGGCTATGTCGCTGGACTCCCACGTAGTCGACCGCGGTTCGCGTCCCGGACCCGGTGGCTTAAAACTCACGCCGGGCGCATATGTGTGCATGCCCAAGATCCCAAGAGGAGAATGGAGGAGAAGAGACTGCAGCGTGACCATCCCCCCTGGGGGGTGATTTCTCGCTTTCTGTCTCAATGTCTCTCTCTGTCTGTCTGGCGAGTGCATGCGCCCTATAGCGAAAATCTCTCCAAAAAAAGAAAGAACCAACTGCTGACATTGGCTTCTGGCCTCTAGAACTATGAGATAATATATTTCTGTTGGTTAAACCCTTTAATCTATGTTGCTTTGTTATAGCTTCCACAGGACCTGGTACAGGTTGGACTATAAATATAACTACTCTGATATATATAAGAGTTGGTCTATAAGAGTTGATTATGACCATTGGTGCCTTTACTGACAGTCATTGATGCCCCATGCTGGCCATCAGCCAGGCCGTGGAAACGTGGTCTGGAGAAGCAGGGGTTTCCTTGGCCTAGGATGAGGAAGGGAATGAGCAGCCATGCCTGGAATCATCCTGCTCTGGGTTTTCAGGATTACTGGATTGCTGCATCAAGGCCTATTAGGGATGTTGTCTCTCTCATTCTTTGTCTTCCTCTGTCTCTTTCACTCATGGAATATAGAATAAATAAATTAGTTAACTTTAGAAAAAGAGTTGTGTGCATGTATAGAAGGGAATTGTATTTGTGCGTGTGTGTGTGTGTGCGTGTTCACAGAGCAGTTATATATGTGTGTGTGTGATATTTATGTGCAGTTGTGTGGATGATGGATTACTGAAAGCCCAGAGCAGGGCTTTTATGACATTATGATATTAATGTCTTACATTTGCTTGGAGTGGAACTTCTCTTTCTTGTACTAATGGCAACATGGCAACGAAAATGAGACAAGCCTTCCCTCAGAGACAGTGAGGACCATGTTTTCATAGTTAGTTCATGGTGAAGGGAAACTTTTAGGGAGCCAAACCCTAGCATCCCCAACAATGAGCACCTTATCCGCCTCTTCCCGCCCCCCCACTCTGCTGGCTCTGGGGGCTGTATCTAAAGGCAGTGGCCAGCAAGTCAGCAATATTTCTCCAAGAAAATTTCAATTTATGAATTGTTCAGTAGGTAAAATTCACTTCCTCCATAATTGGGAAAGCAAACAGAAGTGATTATAGACTGATTTGTAGCAATTTGGCAAATTTAAGGAGCGTGCCATCCTGTTGGAATGAAGCAAGCATGGTGAGTGCTTCAGCTGGCCCTGGGCACTCTTCTGCCTGGTGAGGGCTGCTGCAGCAAGAAGGGTTAGTGGGCCTCTTGAAGGGCCTTCTGCCCACACAACATGTCCTCAAACCTCCATATTTCACAGTCAAAAAATACTTTTAAATTTTAGGTGTAATGGGGGCCAGACAATGGCTCAGGGATAAAATGCAATGCTCTGCAAGGCTGACAAATACTGGAAGGTTCCTGGTTCAAGTTCAGAATCCTCCCTGAGTGTGCAGGGCATGTAAATGCCCATGATCTGGGGCTGACTGAGGCCAGGGATGTGTGTGCTCTCTTTCTGTTTCTCTCAATTGTGGAAGAAAGCAAGAGAGAAAAACTTAAAAAAAGAATTAGACTCCAGGCTAAATTGCCCAGAATGACAGTGGAGGTTTGTTTCTTGTACATCTCTCTGCCCCAACATACACACACACACACACACACACACACACACACACACACACAATTACCCCACATTATGCACACATACAAAGGGTCTTCAAATATTTTACAGAAAATGTATATTATAAAAAAACTGCATGGATTTCAATGATTTTTTCAATTATTTTTGTACCAGAATAAACTCATACTTTCTTACTTTATTACCAGAGGGCAAATAATACTGAGAGAGAGACAGAGAGAGAGAGAACCACTCAACAGGATAGAGTCATGCTGCAATCCTTTTTTTCTTATTCCCCTCATGATTTTAGGTGCACATGCACACTCATGCACGTGTCTGGCATGTATTCTAAGCTTCTGGGGCCAGAATTCAAACCACACTTGGCCATGTGGAATCTGTTTTCCAATACATAGCACTGCTGCACTGTGGGATCAGCCTCTAAACTCATACATTCCATGTTTCCACAAACTTTCTGAAGTCTCCTCATATGTACACATGCGAGCACAGCATGCACATACACATGTGAATGTATGTACGTGCAACACCCACACAACTGCACCATATTACACACACACACACACACACAACTATTCTGTGAACACACACACACAAATACACATAACTCCCTTCTATACATGCACATGACTCTTTTTATAAAGTTAATTTATTTATTCATTCCATATTCCATGACAGAAAGAATGAGAGAGATAACATCCTTGACAGGGTCTTGATGCAGCAATCCAGACTGAGCCTTCAGCTAGCCCTAGTCCATGGGTGTGTGAGTCCCCAATGTGCTCAGGGGAGTTTCTGGTCTTAGATCAGGAACCTTTCCATGTGGCTCTGCCATGCACAGCATTGTGTTTTACTGTGGCCTTTACGTACATTTTTGTAATCTGTCCTCTTAGTTGGTGCTGTACCCTTCTCTGTCCATCAAGTTGGGCTCAGTCCCTCTTGTACACTAGCAACAATGCAGCAATGCTGACCTACAAGGCCTTTACTTACTGAGTAGCTGCTATTATGTCAAAGGCTTTGCTCAACCTGCTCATTCCAGTCTTGCCCCAAGCAGTCAGAAAAAATCTTATTCTAGATATATGGCTTGCTTGTTGCTATTCGTTTCGTTAGCTGTAGAGCCAGGATCTGTGGTCAGGTCAGCAGGACTCAGTGTATTCCCTCAACCACTTGGTCTTGCTGGGTTCCCTGAGTCCTTCATTTCACCTCTTCTTTAGGTTCCCAGAGAATGTTTGAGGGAGAGCTGTTTCCTACCCTGGTCTATAAGCTCTACTGGTCCTGCCTTTCAGGAGTAGGATGCAGTGGCAGAGCATGGTGCGGTAGAAATGCAAGCAGACTCACATGGCAAAAGTCCTAATTTAACATCCTGAGACCTCCCTGAGCATGCAGGGTACTTGATACCCACAGGTTGGGTCTGGGGATGAATCAAAGTGAGAAGGCCCTATAGAGGTACTATCTCTCTGTCTCTGTTTCTCTCATGAAAAATAAATGAAACTTTAAAAATCAATAATTAAAAATTCAATAACAAAGGAGTAGAGAATCACAGCCCATGAATGCAGAGGACAGAGGCCCAGATACTGACTCAGAGGCTCTTCTGGATTGGACAATCATCTCTCTTTCATTTTTCTTTTCTGCAGAATGAGGATGAGCACCCCTCTGGCCTACTCTCCCACTGGTCCTTAGGAGGGCAACTGTCACTTTATGATAAAGGACCTCAAAAACCTCAGGAAAAATAGAATTAAAATACTTGTTTATTTGGATGCATCTTTTTTTTTTTTTGAAATCCATGCATTGTTTTTTCCTAATACATATTTTCCAAGAACATTTTGAAGACTCTGCTTATCAATGCCAACGGATTCTGACACCATTATTTCTGCAGTGTTAACAAGTTTGAAGCAGAGGCTCATGTCTAAACCCAAAGAATTCATTTTTCAGAGTTGAATTTTTAAGTGAAGAGCATTTGCCAAAAAATTTGGATCAGCCATGTTTTATTTAATGACGCATGCCTTCTCGTCTAGCTTTCTACATTGAAACATCTACTGAACCAGCTGCTGCCCATTCCTTGTTGAAATTTAAAATTTATGTCCCTTGCCTCCCTGCCAGAATGTCCGGAGACTACTGGAGTCCTTATTGCATTTCTTTCACATAAATGAAAGAGCTGAGCAGACAGGCTGCTTCTTAGGGACACTTCTAGTCCTGGGATTCTGGGATAATGACTGCCCCACACCCAAGGGGTCCTCCCAATGGGTTTGAAAAGTGCCAGACCTCCAAGCAACACATAGCTACCTGCTAAGAGGCCAGACCACCCACTTACTCCATGTCGTTTTCCAGCCAAAGGCTTCCTTGGAGAACCATATTCTTTCTAAGCCCAAGGATGCCCTCTAAAACTAACACTACAAAAATAAAACTCTGCTCATTCAACATTTAGATAACAACGTATTAAGCATATGTCAAGTGATGTTAGAGAAATTATTAAGAAGAGTAAATTGAAGTGAAAATGGTTTTTAAGGGCTCTGGGTTACTAAAGACTTTGTTCTCTGCTGTCTTTTTATCTCTAGTATATATTAGGCAAACCTCTCTCTTGCTTTCTCTCTAATGGAAGAGTCTGGCTGGTCTTCCTTGAATTCTTTAACGTAGAAATTTAAATACAGTATCTGAAGCTTTTAGCCTTACTTATGGCAACACAAAAAATCCAATTATCAATTAGAACTGATAATGTTTTATAGACTGTTCTCTTTATTAGTGCCATATTGCAGCTAATTCTAGAGAACAATTTCTCGGAAATGTCCCTGGGTTATGGCTTTGCTGACTCCATTTTACGGAAGATTTAAGATTCCATCGGGAACTTACCTGGGTATGCTGGATATGCAGAAGGTCTCGCTGTTGCATACTTCAGCAGCCTTAGACAGCTTCCCTGGGCCAGTGCAGCCATGTGTTCCCCTGGTACTTGAGATGCAACTGCAGACAGGCCCTGTAGTACCTGACTCTCAGGTAATTTGCCAATTCCTTTATGTGTGGGCTTTGTTTAGGTCTTTAATCACCACTGTACTCACCCTGGAAGAACCTGGGAAAAGATAGCAGAAACCTGGCCAGCCTGTATTGCAGCAGTAATGCAACACTCTGTGATGCTGGACCCACATTGTGTGTGGGGGGGTTCATGTCCTGAGGTCTTCCTGTACATGCCAGGTGTTTGCCCATCATTTGGGCTGGATGGAACTGGGAGTGGATCACAGCATGGGAGCCCTTTTGGGCCCTATTTTTCTGTCAGTCTGTCTCTCTCTCTCTCTAAAGGAAGGAATAGATAGGGGAACAACAACAACAAAAAAGTAGCAGGAACCAGCATATGTAACATCCTGCATTTATGTCACGAGACACAAGAAGCCATCTGCTCTGTAGGACTCACGAACAAACCTCACCCTTCCCAGGCTTTGAAATCCTCCAGAGGCTCATATTCGCAGATTAAATCTCCCACAATTTACTGCTGTTTACATGTTTTCCATGTTCTCACAACCTGCGCTCACCCTCCTGCCAGCAATTCAATTCAGTGCTAGAGACTAGAAGCCACCTACTCTGCGCAAGGTGGTTTTTCCAGATTGAAGTCATTTCCAGGTAGAATGTACAGTTTTCATGTCAAAATGCAACCTTGCTGGGCAACTGAATAGAACAAATTCAAAGGAGTGGAAACCCAAAGCCAGAGCCTTCCAGTATGATGATGTCCTTATCTAATTGGATTTTTGGCAACACAAATGCCAAGCTATTCCTGATTTTTCAATGGAGACACTAAATTCTCAGGAAGGCTTAATAATTTTCTTAAGGTGTTAGGGCTATGAAGAGGAGAAACAAAGACTCAAACTTTATTTTCTGTATATGAGTTCTAGATGCCTCCATTAAACCTACATGCCCAAATGGTCACCCTACTGGCCTCCTTTTTTTACATTGGAATGTCCTGGACATGTCATATCTAACTTTTCGACTATGTTTCTATATTACTCAGAACCACATCCATATGTCAATTATAGCTGGTTGTTGCTGGTTTGATGCCCCACTCTCTTTTCATTACTGATTAGTAATTAGGATTAAGTTAAACTCACTATCCCCAGCCAAAAGATGCCCCAATAGAGGCAGTGGTACATGTTGGATGGGGGATGGTGGACGAATGAGTGTCTTAGTTTGTTTGGGCTACTATAACCAGACACCATAGCCTGGGTGGTTTATAAACAACAGACATTTCTTTCTCACAATTCTGGAGACTGGGATACTGAGATCAGGGTGCTAGCATGTTCAGATTCTGGTTAGTATTCTCTTACAAGTTGCATACTACTGACTTCTCATTACATTCTCACATAGTAAAAAGAGAACAAGGCAGTTCTCTGGGGCCTCCTTCATAAGGGCACTAGTCCCATTATGATACTCTCATGACTTGGTCATCTTCCAAAGTCCTTACCTCCTAATGCCATCATATTGGGGGTTAGGATCTCAACACATGAATTTTGGAAGGATAGAAACATTCAGTCCATAATAGTGAAAGAGTCAACCATCCATTGAGGTGGGGACAGAAGCTGTCATTCATTCATGCTTTCATTCACTCATTCATTCCATGCATTTTCATTGAATGCTGGGCTAACATAGGCTCCATTATTATGATTCTTAGAATGTAGCAGCAGAATTGTTCAGTTCATAGGGCAAGTGAGAACTAAGTCTTGGTCTAAATTGTCCCACCTCTCTGTCCTATAATCAAACTAGGTAGGTAGCTCAATGGTGACTTTCAACATGAGCTTCCCTCACTCCCACCACCGTGGTGAAAAGCTTGGTTGTTAAATCCTACCAACATGATGGGGTGTGCTAAATGTGGTGAAGTCAAAGTGAAATGTCACCCATCCCCTCAAGTGACTGGCTCAGGAGGAGTTTGTTTAGGGATTGTTTCTGAGCAATTATTGTGACTGCATGAGTCTAAGGCCATTGATTGTATAACCTTCTCAGTGAGATTTCTACTGATGAAGTGGTAGAGAGATCAATATTTCCTATTTAGCACTTTATAGAGGGTCTCTGCTAGCTCAGGTTCATGGTTCTATCTTCAAGTCAGGAGCATAGGCCTTTCACTGGTCTAGTCTTAAAGTTCCTATCTCCAGATGGTTTGTTTCTCTCTCCAGATGAAGCTTTATAACAATGATCTCCAGTCTTAAAGTTTCCTGTCTCATGACTCTTGTCAGTAACCCTCTAAGCATCTCCCTCAGGCCCCTTTATACTAAATCTTAAATAGCAGAAGTGGGAAGAAGTTTGTTCTTCAGTGAAGCTGCAATCTTAGACAAATCATAGAAGACATAAGCAAGGGATGGAGGAATGGAGAGTCAGGTGACAAATTGAAGTACAAGAGATGACCTTCTTGAATGAGTAACCATCCTTCGTCATCACAGACAGGAGCACCTCACCTCCTCCTCACTGCTGGCATTTGACTGGTTTCCCTGGTGACAGGGTCAACCTACTCAATAAAGCCAAAGGGGAAGAATCTATTTCTGTCTTGGCAAGCATAGTGAGAAGGCACATATTCCTTGACCAATACACGACACAATCACACTCAGACTTTTTCAAAACCAAACATTTTACAGGTGGAATGCTTAAGCCTGAAGGACAATTTTCTCTAAGACAAAATTTTATGTTGTTTCTTAGCTTCTGGAGCCTTCTTTAGGAAGTGGGAGCAGAGAATCTTATGTGAATCCTATTGAGAAGCTCAGTATCTCAGTATTGTGGTACATGCAACTCTACTTTGTATCTTTATGAATAAATAAGTGTCATGGAATGAGCTCAAGACAGGTGGACTTGTCTTTGGCTCATCAGGAAGAACCTGCACATTTCTTTTCTTTTTTTTTTTCTTTAAGAGAGATTTTTGCTGTAGGGCATGTGCACTCTCCAGAGAGACAGCAGAGAGAGACAGAGAGACAGAAACAAGAAATCACCCTCTCTGGAGGGATGGCCACACTGCAATTCCTTCTCCTCCATTCTCCTCTTGGGATCTTGGGCACACATGCAAACATGCCCAGCATGGGTTTTAACCCACTAGGTCTGGAATTCAAACCATAGTTGACTATGTGGGAGTCCAATGACATCCCCATTATGTCATCTGCTGGTCCCAAACCTGCACGTTTCTAAAACTTCAGAGATGAAGCCTTATAACAATGATCTCCAAGTTTTTTGCCTTAAGGGCCAGTTTTGTGGAAGACAATTTTTCCATGGACAAAATGAGGGGGGTGCATGGTTTGGACATGATCGAAGCCCATTAAATTTCCTGTGCACTTTATTTCTATTATTATATAGTAATACATGAAGAAATAATTATACAATTCATCATAATGAAGAATCAAGGGACCAGTAGTTAGCGTAAAGGCTATGTCACTGGATTCCCACATAGTCGACTGCGGTTTGAGTCCCAGACCCGGTGGCTTAAACTCACGCCGGTGCATGTGTGTGTGTGCCCAAGATCCCAAGAGGAGAACGGAGGAGAAGGGATTGCGGCATGGCCATCCTCCCTGGGGTGTGATTTCTCACTTTCTGTCTCTGTCTCTGTCTGGTGAGCACATGTGCCCTATAGCAAAAACCTCTCAAAAAAAAAAAATCAATAGGATCCCTGAGCTTGTTTTCTTGCAACTAGATGGTCCTATCTGAAGGATCCTATGAGAGTATAATGCTGTCATTGATCTGACAAGAAGTGGAGCTTGGGAGATAATGCAAGTAATGGGGAGTGACTGTAAACACAGATGAAACTTTACTCCCTTATCTGCCACTCACCAACTGCTGCATGGCCCATTTCCTAACAGGCCTCAGACCAGTACCAGTCCATGGCCTGTGGCTTGGAGAACCCTGCCCTCCAAAATGACTCTTCTGAAGTTTTCCATAAATATCCCAGACTAAACCCAGGTAACTTCTAGGAGACTTTTAGTAGAAATCTTTGATTTCAAATGACTCTGAGATCTCTAAGATGAGAAGACACTTGGAGTGAGGGAGACCAAAATATGCCACCCCCAAGTATGAAGAAGTATGGAATTGAGATGATTAAAAAGCAGATGCAGGGAAGCTCTCCGCCCTTCTCGGCCCTTCTATTTATCTAAAAGAACAGCATATATTTACAAAGACAGAAGGTATCCTGCTCCTCCTTTTATCAGGAAGAGTAAAAGTTAACCACTGAAGACAACTTTAGATTTTTATTGGCTTGGAGATGTACCAGAGGAATCTATGTTAACAAGTTATACTAACTAGTCTTTGCCAATTATTTCCAACAAGTGGTCAAAGTTCTTTTCCTTTGTATTGTCACTACTCTAAAAATTTACTGCACTTGTTGAAGATGTTATGTAATTGTCATTCAAAACCCTTCTTTAAGAAATACTCTTGCCCTGGATATCTCCCATATATAAAAAATATACATATTAATAAACTTCTTTTTTTAACATTTTGTTAATCTGTCTTTTGTTACAGAAGTCTACTCCAACTAAGGACCTATGGGGAGATTGAAAAAAATTATTCTTCCCCTACAGGAGCCTCCAGAAGATGACATCACAGCAAGACCAAAAAATAGAGTTCTGTTCTGAAAGAAAATGATGCCTCTCTTTCTGCTCAGCCCAGAAGTCTGGTCTGTTACAATATGAACGGAAACTAGGAACAAGAAATGCCTCTCTTCCAAGTAAACACACAATGACTTCATAAATAGGGGTCCAGAATTGCAAGAGCAAATGACCTTCAAGCATCTCAGTGCAAAAGACCCAAGTATGGGATGGGTAAGAGTCCCTAGGAGAGCTGAGATGGACACCTTACCTACCTTAGGGAGAGGAGTTAAGGGCACCTACAGTCCACAATGGGACCTACACTTAGCTGAGAGGCTGAAGGAAGAGGGAGCAAGAGCTCCATCTTCAAACCTATTGCTAGGGTGCAGTAGCAGCTCTACTACCAGCTAGCAGAGAATGGAGACAGCAGGAGTGCAGATTTCAGATGGGGCCTCAGTGGCAATGAATCAGCCCAAGGAATGAGAATGGAAATTTAGGGAGCACAAATAAGATAGTGAATCTACCTTAAGGATCACCATGAGGGTCTGATGGCCAAAGATACCAGATGTTCTCACTTTCATCTAGAGACAGTTCCAGAAGCCAAATACTAAAGGAGAAGTTGGGATGGTGTCTTTGAAGAGTTATCTACTGATGATCCAATAAAATGTTTTCATTAGAGATATGATTCATGCCAGGCCATGGAGGGCCCCCGGTAAGGCAGACACAGCAGCATTGTCCCCGTTAGTAGATATGTTCCTTTCAAAAGCTGCCAGATGTGGCACTGGGACCCAGACTTGGGCTTTTGAGTAAAGGATCAGAACTTACCCAGTGGCTCAGTCCTAAAAGTCTCCCAATAGTCACTTAGCACAATTGGAAATAAAAGAATTTGTGTTTGTTCTGGATGGTTTTGTTTTGTTTTGTTCAGGAACAGGGGCATTTCATTGTTCCCTGCAGATGCAGAGTAATGTAAAACCTTGTGTTTGTTTTTTTTGTTTTTTGTTGTTGTTGTAGTTGTTTTGTTGGCCCCCCCCCACCCCATATCCCTTCATTAGGAATTTTGAGATGCTCACAGATGGTGCACTTCCAATTTCAGGGCAGACATAGGATCATTGACTTTCTCCTCCAGAGGCACCTTTCTTTGTGTTGAGCATGGTTACTTAGCACTGGGACCCAGGGATGTCTGTGAGATGAGTGAGCTTAGAGAGGATTATTAGAGACTTTTTCTCAGGGTTAGCACCATGAAGAGAGGAGAACAGTGAGACCATTTTCTTAACTCAACTCTGAAGATGTCTGTCCTGGACTATGAATATGGAAGAACCAGATACATCCTGTCATTGATCCATACATCCTGTGGCCTTTCTGACTCTGTGCAAGTCAATAGTGAGTTCTCTATGGCAAAGACAAAAGCTATATTAGAGAGAGGATGCCCCTTCAGGTATCACAGGAAAGAAGGGTCTTAGTCAAGAAGCTAGATATGGGACCCCAGAAGTTCAGGACTTTAGGCCAAGCTGTGTCTTATACTGATACTTGGGGAAGTCATATTCCTGCTCATCGTAGCCAAACCCATCACTGCATCATTAGGGAGCGTTAAAGCAGAGACACTTGCTCCTCAGGGCAATGAATTAGCCATGCCTCTTATTCTTCCTATGTTGCTTTTAAAAAATATAAACTGAGTATTCTCCTCCTCATTGGTCATTTATTCTAATACCTATTCTAATTCATTTATTTTGCTGGCATCTTTAAAAAAAGAGAAGCTATGTCCATTCCACAGCTTGTTTTGCCACTTTCACTTAGGAAGCAGGATAGTTTCTCACTCTGCAGGCAGTGGCCACAGTACACAAACGGGGAAACATAACCTCATGTTCAAGAGCACAACTCAGAGCTAGACAGCGGGGATTTACATCCTGGCTCAGTTTATGCCTTAGCTGAGTGATTATAGGCAAGCTACTTGAGTTCTTTGTGCCTTTGTTTGCATCTTCAACATGGGGACAATAATAATCCATAGGCTAAAGGGCTGTAAGGAATTGATAAGTAAACCTACAGTAAAGTACAGAGATAGGAGCCTAGTGCTGATTATATTTGGGTTCTTGATTTTTGCCTAGGACTGGTTAAAGTTTAATTAATTATTTTATAGATAATTGAAGCAGTACCAAGAAATCTGAACAGCTATGTTTCAGAGATCTTACTCTGCATTGGCATCGTGTAGTGTTCGGGCTACTTTATAACCAATGACTCAAGCACCAACTACATACCAGCATGCCAAGCATTGGCCCTAAGAGGGAAGAGCTGAGTGTCTCTGTTTTATGGCCAGTTTAGGAAACTGAGGTCAAGAAAGGTTGATTAGCATTGAAAGAACCCAGAACCAAGACTCTCAAGATGTCAGGTCTTTTCTGGTGAAAATCAGATGGCCAAGCAGAGTTGTCCTTTCAATTTTGTCAAATGCGAGGACAAGTCTTCAGAGCTTCCCAGAGTTGCAAATAGAAGTGTATGTAATTCAACCCTTTAGAAAACGATAAACAATAAACAGTCCTTTGAGCTTCAGGATTTCTGAGTCTTTAACATGTTAATGTGTGCTGAGAGTGGTATGGGGGGGGGGAGGTCGTTCTCAGATGAATTAGACCACAGAATGTGATACTTATAGGATCAACTTCTTACTAGTTTGCAAACAAATACCACTAAAAAGTGTTCTAGATGCTAAGATCCTCTAAGTTATAAAATCTCTTTGATCTGCTGATTATATGTGACCAAGCAGTTACTTACATTTAGTAAAATACAATTAAAAAAATAGTAAAATGGTATATCAGCCTTTCTTCTTTGTAGATGGCACAGGGAAGGAAAAATAAAACCCTCTGTTTCTTTCTCCCTCATGTGTCTTTTTTTCCGGGCCACGGTCCCTGCAAAGCCATTACCCGATATCAACTGGACAAGATCCGTCATTGGTGGCATTTCAACCTTTCTGCCGGGCCTCTGCTTTCTGATTTGAAAAATTGGCTAGCATTAATTGTCAGAGTCTGTGTTTCTCTTCTATTCCCCCAAGCAAAAGACAAGGGCTGCTGCCTTCACTTCACTGCAACAGTTGTCAAAAAGAAAGACAGCTCTCCTCCAGAATGTCGATTCAGCTTCTCTGGCCCTGTGAGTTTCTATCTACAAGAGCAGCTCAAAGCCATTTGGCAGTTGAGTACCTGAGATCTTACTGTGAAAATCTGCTCAAGATTTGCTGGATGGGAAGAGGTTTATCATTTTGGCAACGGTCTGACTATGGAAATCAGGAGGTGCTCTGTCCAGTCACTCTATGTCTATAAACCTTTCCAGGTAGGTGCCCTACACTGCTAAAAGTTAACAGCATCCTCAAAATAGATTGGCAGACTGCTGCTAGTGGACATAACTCTTCCCATCCACACTGGTGTCTGGGACTTCCCTCTAGATGTTTGGATCTCTCAGATGGAAGAGGTCTTTTGGGGGAGCATAGGCAGAGCTAATAGTCAGTAAACCATTT